>NC_136488.1:146958722-146988722 GCF_053919585.1 Euprymna scolopes
ATATATATATATATATATATATATATATATATATATATATACTAGCAAAAGTACCCGTCGTTGACTGGGTTCAAAAACAGCCAACAGAAAATGGACTCTAATTTATGAAAGTATGATAGGTTATGAAAAGGAAGGGTTGTAAAGAAATAGCTTCGAATTTGGGGGTATCAAAACCAAAGCAAAATATGATGAAAGTAAAAATGAAATAGATAAACCCCATAATTTATTATACCATACCTGTTCACACTGAAACACTGATCAAAATATTCTGTGGATCTATACTAAAAAACCGTGTTAAACTTTGTGACATATTTCCATTCTATGGAGGTCAAGTGCGAACGAACACCCCATAATTTTATTATACCATATTTCTTCAAACTGAAACATAATTATCAAAGTATACTTACGCAGATAGATATGAAAAGTCTTTATTAAAGTTTGTGCCTATTTCCATTCTATGGAGGCCAGACGCGAACGCAGACCCCACAATTTTATTATACCATCCTTCATACTAATCAAAGTATTATGTATATCTATATCAAAAACACTTGTAAACGTTTTTTTTTAATTTTTTAATTTTTTATTTCCATACTTTGTGGACCAGGCGCATACGCAGACCCCAGAATTTTAATAAATCATCATTATGCCAGATCAAACATAACCATTCCTGTGTCTCGATACATCTTCTATCATTATGTGATCAGTTTTCTATAATAGTCAACCATATAGGAGCCTATTCGTGACCAGACACACACAGACATTCAGCTTTATATTATAGATATATATATAGTACTGATTTCAAAAGATTTAAAAAAAAAATGATTTGAGTGCCATCAGCTAGAATCGAAATCAAAACATTTAGTGCTTTAACCAAGTTCGCTACCGTTTGAGCTATTGACAGATAGATAAGAAAGATTTAAAGTAATAGAAACATATCGGCAAGTTGCAATGAGCATTTTACTTTTCAACTTGCTTATATATTTCTATGAGCGTTATTCATCTATCCAAACAAAGACTTTATTTACTATTTATAAACCATTCTTTGTGTATGATTACTATTTCCTGTTAATTTCAGTGTTAGGGTAGTTTAAGGGTTTATTGGTTAAATATTTTCACAAACATGCATACAATTACTGTTTTATTTATATAGAAAAACATAAACAAAAGTATTTATAGGGATGGGGGGATGACATGGCTTTTTAAAAAAAATTAGAGTGGATATTTGACCCCTGAAAACCTGGGTGTGCTAAGTCGTGACTAGTTAAGTTCAATCCAGTATGTTCCACAAAAAACACTTTTTCATCAAACCCACTCTTGACCTCCCGGAGATAAATAAAATAAAAAGTATTTAAAATACTGTTTTTCTTAAGTGAGAGCTGTGATCTTACAAAATGTGTATGTGGACGGCTGGCACTAGTTTTTAGTGGAGATGAAATAACAATAGGAAAGTAACACTAGAGAGAGAGAGAGAGAGAGAGAGAGAGAGAGAGAGAGAGAGAGAGAGAGCGAGAGAGAGAACAAAAAAGTAGTGGAGGGGACTAACAGATAAACAATGTTAAGAAAGACTGTCCCTATTTCATGTGAACTAAAAAAAAAACTGAATTTGACCATCATGGGTTTAGTAATGACAGACATTCTGAGTTTGCAATTACTATCATCATGAAAAATTTTAATTCCAAATTTATAAATATACCAATTAATAAAACAACATTAAATGGACAAATGAAATGGTAATAAATATTAGGGGTGGTCTAGAAAAACTGAATTTGGTAAAGCTACCACTATTAAACAAATTAAGCCCCTCCTTCCTCCCTTCTCTCTTTCTTCTCTTTTTCCTCTTCGTCCCCTCTTTCCTTCTCCCTTATCTTCCTTCTCTTCCCTCTTTCCCTTTCTTTCTTACACCTCCTACTCCCCTGTTCCTCCCTTCACCGTTCCCCAGATGCCCAAGAAATGGTCAATAGATCTGGGTCAATTCCTAACCTTTTAGAAGAAAGCAATAGAAATACTAAAATAAAACAGATAATAAAAAGAATGAAAAAAAAAAAATACATTTGCTCTTATAGTCTCAGATTTGCAGCAAGCAGTAGACAGGCGAACCACATACTTGTTTAAGATAACATCTACATACCCTTTGGCCTTAAAACCTAACTCCCCACTCGTTCACTCCAACAACTCCATTCTCTAACACCAACATGAAAATGAATAAGTACATGGGCGAATAAGTAAATGAACAAATAGAAAATAACTAAATAAACAAATCCGCACCCAATCAATCCTGTTCTCAGCACAATTGAATTTACCCCCTTGATCCTTTATACAAAAAACCCTTCTTTTTCTGAGAATTGATTTTCACTTTTCATTAAGAATTCTGCTTTGGAATGTAAGCATTGTTGCCTGAAGAGGTCTCTAGTTACTGAAAACTAGAAGACTGAAACATGCTTACGACTGTGTAGCAATGAAGTACTGCTTATGTAGAGACAAATTGAATACATATATATATATATATATATATATATATATATATATATATATATATATATATATATAGTCTTATTTGTAGTATTCCGAATTTTACTGGGTTTATATAATTCAGTAATCGTTCATATACCAATAAATTTTAAGCCAAAAAGAGATGACTTAAACTGTAAGCTACAAAATTATCATATTTCATAATTGAGCATTCATATACTGTTTTAACAAAAACAAAGACACCAAAGAATGGATTGATAGCAACAAATAGTGTATTTCATCGTTAGTTACAATTGTTTTAAGACTATTTGGACAAATCCAAACATTATGTCATTTGAAAATTTTCACAAGAACAGCCTTTCTTCAGACTTATTGGATAAAAAACACTTTAACAATAAAACATTATGGAAACCATTTCCTTTATAAGGAAAAGAAAATAAGCGAAAGTATTTTACCTATATCGCATCCTTGCAAAGTATTTTTTAAAGATTTGTATATTTACCTATTTTCGTATCTCCATTTTAAAAAAATTCAAACAAAAAAATCATACGATGTTACCACTAACTACCTATGTCCATTTAATATGTTTTAATAATACTATTCATTTATTTCTTAAATTAAATTTCTTTATTTCTTTATTTAATTTTAATTATTTTTTAATCCGGACTAGTCAACTAAGTTAAATTGTTGCGATTCTATGCTAGTTTCATATCTGGACTTTGCTTTGTTTATTTGCAAAACTACTGGCTAACCTATTTGATTTAAGAACAATTTTTGCTTAAAACTTATACAATAAGGAAAGAAAGTTTAACATTACTTTATACTTAGTTCATTCTCATTCTTCATTTAAAATTAAGGATCTCAATCTACTTTTTATTTATTTTTTATTTTCTTTCGTTCTTTACTATTAAGATTTACGATTATCGGATATTTTAGAAGTAGATGCATATTAGGAATCCTACCAAACCTAGAAACATCGAACGGCTTGAGTTACTTCCCTTTCATCGTTCTGAAGACATATTAGGATTTTGGTAACTTATAATTACAACTAAAACTTTAAAATTTCGAACGTACAGAGTTATCTCCCTTCCTATTTCTAAAATATCCGATAAGCTGTTCTTGTGAAAATTTTCCAACGACATAATGTTTGGATTTGTCCTAATACTTAATTGATAACAAAAAGTGAAGCAGAGGGAATATGGTGAAGAAAAAAGTGATATGTGAATATATAGTCTGGTGAAAGGTAAAGTATCCAATGACGATAAAATCCAAAAATGCAAATCCAAGAAAGTTAGTTAAATTTCCATTCGCACAAGTAAAATCCAATGGAATCGTGTAATTGGAAGATGGTCCAAAATAATCCAAAAGGCAAAAATCCGTGGAATAATTCACAAATAGGTACAAGGAAATGGGGAAAGAATTCCAATAATATTATTAAAAGAAAGATAAGATATGCATTTGACTCGGCTGATCCCCCCCCCTTTTTTCTTTGTCTTCTTCTAATATTGTCTTTCCAAATCATAATAACCACTTCTGGTCAAGTCTGACAAAGTTGCTGGATCGTTGATACGATTCGGTAACAGAAACATGTCTCACTAAACAGATAAAATGGTAATAAAATTTTAAAAAATATGTTTGTTCTGCAGTAGTATTGAGCACCTTCTTCAGGTTTTTACTAATTACCATTTTTGCTATATATATATATATATATATATATATATATATATATATATATATATTTGTGTAAAAAGGTTATAGTAAATACAAGTCTCTTTCTATATATATTTATGTATGCGTATATATATTTGTTTTAAAGTGTTGCTCACCAGACTCGTCTGTGAGTTTTTGGTCTACAGACATGAAAGTTAATATATAGGGTATTCAAACCCATGTGAAACTTTATATTTAGGTTTTAGCCAGGAAAAAATCGGTGCAAAAGTGCGAAAATTAAAATATCGAATTTGCCAGGTGATGGTCATATAATGACATTATGGATATACATGCATAATGTAATAGCTATTGGTTCATATTTTAATTTTCAGCCTTGCAGCAAACATGTCTTCATAGCTCAGGTATTAACTTCAAAGAAAAAAGTAAATCGTAAGCTAAACGTTTTGATTTCGATTCTCGTTGGTGGCACACGATTAATTTTTTTTTAACTTTTTAAATCATTACTATATATTGGGTCCAATCTATATATATAAATTCATATTCCTGTTTGTTTTTTTATTTGTTTGTTCAAAATTTGATTAATATATACAAAAGGTCCATGCCTTTACTATTTCATTTATATATATAGTATGTAAAAAAATATACGATTAAGAGTTAACCTCATTTGCGTATTACATTAAGGAAAATCGATTTTACTTAATAGCTGTATGTTACTGTTTCTAGCGAGAGAATTGTTTTAAGTAATCTGTTTAAGATTATTATTTAATAAACTTTTTATAACAATTATATTGATAATATATTTAATCTAATTTATTTGGAATTACTTTTTCCAACATCGACTTTTTAGAAAAAGGTCTAGAGTTATTTCGTCTGGAAACTTCGAAACATAACAAAAACTCTTTACCAAATAAAATAATTTGGTAATCTCAATAAGTTTCTAGCGTGATAAAAATAATTTTGTGTAGACATCAAAATGTTTTGCTTTTCTTTTTTAAATATTGAAAAAAACACTTAGGAATAAACTGAAAGGATTTCATTTGTTTGTCTTTATTATTGTTGAAACTGCTATTCAGAATCTTTGACTGTTCTGAGAATTTAAACTTAAGCCACACTTTTATACCCCCACTCCTCGAAAATTTCCTTTATTTTCGAAAAAAAAAAAAAAAAGACAGTGAAAAAAGTGCCTTTATAAAAAAAAAATTTTTGGTCGCAGGAGCACTCGCTGCTATTTTTATTGAAGCAAATGTTGTTTTAATTCGTTTATTTATTTTTTTTTGGGGGGGGGCGTGCACGGACAATAAACAATGTGCAATATCCAAAGAATAACTTCTCTTTGTATCCCTTCTGCCGAAATACCTGGTGAAGAGGGTATCACATATTTCTTCTATTTTTGGTCGATTACGTTTTCATGTTTGGATCAAGTAAAGAATAGATACCCTGAAACAGAAGACGACAACTAGCGACGATCGGCACACATTTCAAGTGACACCAGTGATTTGCCCTTGACATTGGCACAAGCACATGGCGTTGGTTGTTTGTAAACACGTCAAATAGCAAACATGGTCAAATATTCGCAAGCAAGAGCAGGTGTGTTCCAAACGGAACTTCATGTCGACCCAGGCAATGCCGAGTACCTATGCTATTATAATATAGTAATAAATACGATATTTGCATTACTCAAAATATTATATTTAAGCATATTTTACGATGTAAATATGCTAAAATTCAATATGGTGTAATGGAAAAAATATAAAGGTATCTGCAGCTTCTCTTCCAATTTTCAAATTTTTACCATGTCAAATCACATTTCAATTCCTTTTGACGGATTGATTATTGTTATTTATTCTGACGAGTTAAGGGTATAATAGATTCACTGATTGATATAATAATTAAGTGATTGATCTTGCACTACGAAACAGATACTGTCAAGAATTGTATAAGTCAACTGAATTAAAGGAATAAACTATAAGATGGTCAATATCATGAATTTTGGAATATAACTTTTTGTCATTTATTCTCTATATTGCTCTGTAATTACATTGAGCTTCTTAAATAAAGATTGATATATAATAAGAAAATACATTTCTACAGAAATATATATATATGTGTGTATATATATGTATATATATATATACACACACACACACACACACATATATATATATATATTTCTGTAGAAATATATTTTCTTATTATATATCAATCTTTATTTAAGAAGCTATATATATATATATATACATACATACATATATATATACATACATATATACACATACATATATATACATATATATATACACATACATATATATATACACGTACATATATTTATATATATACACATACACATATATACACACATACATATATATATACATATATATACACATACAAACATATACACACATACATATACACACACACACATATATATACACACACACACATATATATATATATAGACATACATATATATATATATATATATATATATATATATATATATATATATATATATATATATACTCCCAACAAAAGAATCGGTCGAAAATTATATGCTTTTGAAAGAAACGTTTTTATTTTTTCAAAAGACTTTTTTTATTCTTACTCATCAACAAATAAGAAATAAATACAGAAAAGATATAAACATTTATATATTTTTTGTATTGATTTATATATATATATATATATATATATATATATATATATATATATATAGAGAGAGAGAGAGAGAGAGAGAGAGAGAGAGACAATTCTCGACACAAATTTTGCATAACTCTGTTTTTTTTCTTCTCCACTTGCACGTGGCACTCTTTCGAAAATAGATAAATAGATAAATAATAAAAAATAAGAACGTTACTTGTTATCGTGTCAAAAGAAGGGAAAAAATTCTGCTCATGTAATTACGTGTCTTTTAAAAACATTCACATAACCTTTTTATTTTTATTTATATATCTGTTTAAGTTCTTTTTGTCAGTGTACTAGAAGGAATTCAGTTGATTACAACCCTTTCTGCTTGTTCTTTACATTACAATAGTACAACTCTGAATCCGACGGCGAAATACTACACCATTTAATACTGTAAAACTGTAACGAAACTGTTCTGCTTGAAAAGGGCGCCATTTTCTTCTTATTCATATTTATATCGATCCTTTGCTTTAAAAAACTAAAGTAATTACGTGTTTACTTTTTTAATATCCCATTTTGCTGTTTCGGGTTATTTTACTAAAGTAAGTAAAGCTTCATTATTTTTCAAAACTGTTTCTGTTTCTTTGTTTTTCGATATTTTGTCGATATTATTTAGTAAGACTGTTTAGCAGAAAAGCCAACAAACGACTATCCGAAAAAATAAATATATAAGAAATAAATGTTACCATAGTCAATAAAAGTTCAGTTCATGTACTTAATGCTCTTTACTTGAAATAATTTCAGCGAACCGAAATTAAAACGAAATTTGAGGCGATAACTACTTAAAGGAATGTTTATATAAACTACACATGCCATAATGGAATATTCCTCAAGCACAAAATAACGGAAAACATTAAAATATGTTTATAAATATTTCTTACGTTCACGGAACTTTCTTAAACTGTTAACACAGAATGCCCAGGTGTCCTTCCTTCAAATTGAAAACGGGGCTCTCCATTTCAAAGTCACTGCCATTTTATTTTTTTTTTAAACCGGTTCGTGAATTAAAAAAAAAAATTTTTTTTTGTACAAATCATTTAAAAATACAAACCAATGAACTTTTCTAGCATAAAAGTAAATTTTATTGATTATAGTAACATTTATTTCTTATATATTTATATTATTATATATATAACATTTTCTCTTTGTAAGGGAACATCATTTTGTTGGTCACTCTTGGCTACGAATGGAAACAAAGTGGATATAAAAAAACATATTTTCGCGAAAATTATCTTTACTTTCATCATATCTTGCTTAGGGTAAAATTTTTGAGTATCAAAACCTATCTCTTTACAACCCCCTCCTTTTCATAACCTATCATACTTTCATCAATCACAGTCCATTCTCTGTTCTCAGCGCAGCTGAACTTCACTTCCATGACCCGTTTACAAAAAAAAAAAAAAAAAAAAAAAAAACACACACAGAGAAAAAAACCCTTCTTTTGCTGAAAGTTAATTTTCGTTTTTCATTAGGAATTCCGCTTTTGGAAATAAGCGTTGTTGCGTGAAGAGGTCTTTAGTTACTCAATTCTAGAAGACTGAAACATGCTCATGATTGCGTAGCAACAAATTACTGCTTATGTAAAGACAAATTGAATATATATATATATATATATATATATATATATATATATATATATATATATATATAAAGTGATGATTGTGTAGTTCAACCGAGAGAAAAAAATGTATATTTAAACGAGTGTAGCTATCAACAATTGTGTGTTTTTCAGCCTTTTATCATATTTTTATTCTAAAATATTTTTATAACGCGTTTCAAGCTTTGTTTCGCTCTCTTCAGATATTTTCGTAAAAAGGTTTTTTTTTTTTTTTAAATGAGAGTTTGAAATGTTATTTTTACATCTGCTGATACTAAATGTGTTTTTCAGAGTTATATGGTCTCAGACATTTTGTCCCCAATAGTAAGTGTTGGTAGTGTTCAGTCAGAGTTAAGATCAAAGAGGGGGCTTTTGGTCCATTTGGTGAAGGTTTTTATGTTTTTTTATGACTTTCTTTCCCCATGTATTTATATTTTTTTATGACTTTCTTTCCCCATGTATAGCACACACTAACACACAATCACACACACATACATATACATACCTGTACATATACGCACGCACGCACGCATGCACGCACGCAGGCAGGCAGGTATATACACATATACACACGCATATACACAGACATATATGTAGGAGCAGACATATGTACGCACCCACCTACACACTCACACACGTACTAACACACATCCACCCACTAATATATTACACACATATTGGTTAAATCTTTTTTTTTTTTGTCTTTCCTAATCAAAACACGCATACATACATGTACTTAATCATTCAAACATAAATACACGCGCACACACACACACAAGTAAGACGGAGAATAGGTAGGAGATGATATATACACGCACACACAATCACACAATCACACACATACATATGCATGCACACATACATATATATACATACATGTATATACATACATACTCACATACATCCGCATATGTATGCAGGCACACACACATACATACACACACACATATGCACATATATATAGAGACATATGCAGGGGCTCACACATACGCATACATCCATATACACACATACCCACACGAATGCATTTACCCACCCATATATATGCATACATATATATATATATATACACACACACACACACATATACAGATGCGTATACATCCATCCACCCATATATATATGGACACACGCACCCACAATCACACACTCACATATATATTCATACACCTGTACCTTACATATATATTGGTTGAAGTTTAAGTACATGTATGCATGCGTGTTTTGATTGGGAAAGACAAAAAAAAAAAAAATAATAATTAACAATATGTGTGTGATATATTAGTGAGTGGATGTGTGTGAGTACGTGTGTGAGTGTGTAGGTGGGTATGTATATATATATGCTCCTACATGTATTTCTGTGTATATGCATGTGTATATGTGTATATACCTGCATGCCTGCGTGCGTGCATATATGTACATGTATGTATATGTATCTGTGTGTGATTGTGTGTGTGTGTGCAATACATGGGGAAAGAAAGTCATAAAAAAAACATAAAATCCTTCACCAAATGGACCAAAAGCCCCCTCTTTGAACTTAACTCTGACTGAACACTACCAACACTTACTGTTGGGAACAGGGGACAGAATGTCTGAGACCACATCACTCTGAAAAACACATTTAGTATCAGCAGATGTAAAAATAACATTTCAAACTCGTTTAAAAAAAACAACTTTTTATGAAAATATCTGAAGAGAGCGAAACAAAGCTTGAAACGCGTTATAAAAATAATTTAAAATAAAAATTATGATAAAAGGCTGAAAAACCCACAATTGTTTATGGCTACAATCTTTTAAATATATATATATATATATATATATATATATATATATATATATATATATATATTCTTAACTAGTATGGGTGCCCGGCGTTGCCCGGGTGTTTGGAGGTGTATATTGAGCAAAAAAAAAAAAGTGGTAGTAGGAAGGCAGGCTCGAACCCGTACGCAAAGGAGGAAAAGAACGGGAAAAAACGTGACATCTTTGCATCACCGGCAAACTGAAAACGGATTACAAAGATTTTCCCAAATCTCAGTACCCTGTATATCAAATTTCGAGTCTGTAGACTGAAAATTGACAGAGTTTTTGCATAGGGAAATGCACACACACACACACAGACACACACACACACACACACACACTTTCACTTTCATAGATATATAGATATATTATCAAGTTTCACCTAAGAGAGCATCTGAAATGTCCTTTACATTCATTTATCAATTTTAACATGCCACTGCCTACCTTTATTAGAGAGGAGGGAGGGGGGTCGATGAAGGGAAATAAGTAAAGGATTGTTCAACACCAATAGTAGCAGGGAGGGTGGCTGTCCAAAATTTAGCTTTTAAAAGTAACAACAGATTTTCTAAAAGAATGTTACTCAGCATGTGTCCAAGCTTAAAACCCATTTCTTACTTCCATCTTTTGAAAATCAGTCTAAAACTTGAAAACATGTATTCCTTAAGTAATTTTTTTAATTGAAAATGGATAATATATGTATTAAATCAGGAGTCGGCATACAGACTAAACCCGGTCCTTAAGTGAATTTTAAGTGCTTGTTAAGATAGAGTCGATAAATCGATTTTTTTCCCTTTAATATATCGTTTTAAGCTAAAACAATATTACATACTTAATTGCCATGTCGAAAATAGTAACATGTTCAAAAATTACAAAAATTCATTGAGTAGAACACCTGCTATTATGCTGGTTACTTTTAATGCATCTAAAACCAAGCTTCTATCTTTACATCACCAACGCTCTGATCCTCATCTGGCATCGATTGAAATGGATGGCTCTCGTCTTGGGGAGGTTCTATGTTTTGACAAGCTTCTGGGATTGACCTTTACTCCTGATCTGAAATGGAACATGTACACCAAATCTGTTGCTAAGGTCGCTGGAAAAATGGTGGGATCCTTTAACCGCTCCAGTAGATATCTCATTGCTGATGCAATTCTCTATCTATATAGAAACCAAGTACGTCCAAGGATGGAGTACTGCTGCCAAATCTGGGCAGGAGCTGCTAAAAACAGCCTATCCTGCTTTGACAGAGTATAAAATAGACTTGTAGCCAAGTGGGGGATGCCCTTTTCTCTTCCCTACACCCTCTCTCCCACAGAAGGGACGTTGCGAGCCTATCCTTGTTTTATCGTTATTTCCATGGGAAGTGTTCGTCTGAGCTCCAATCTCTCATCCCCCTTGCCAATCTTTCACGAAAAACACCCATCTAGTTGAAACCACTGTCAGTAATTTTCCCCACTCTTTATCTGTGCCTAAATCAAAATGTAGATTCCATGAACAAAGCTCTGTTCCGTTTGTCTGTTTCCCACGTGACTACAACTTGGATATCTTCAAGTCCAACATAAACAAGTTCCTGATAAACCGCCCCCTTAAGTAAGACATTTTATGAGATCTCCATTACTAACGATTACTACGATATTATCCCATTGATTACTGTACACACAATAACCCTTATCCCAGAGTGGCCTCCGGGCCTTGATAATTGGTGACTTCCATGTAAAAACAAAAAAAAAAAAGTCTATCACTATAGACAACAAATATTGCACGCCATAAAAAAGTAATATCAGATATTCGTTCCAAGTTATGTCCCCTGTTTGTAAACTCTGCACTGTTTATTTTATAACATCCAAGAAAAATGCAAGTTTACCCAATTTTCCATAAAAATTACTTTTAACTATAAATAACTTCTTACTCGATGCATTTTTGTAAGTTTTGGATCTATTACTATTTTCGACATGACAGTTAAGTACGTAATATTGTTTTTTGCTGAAAACCACATATTAAAAATTCAATCTGTCGACTTAACAAGCACCGAGTTTAGTTTAGTCCGCCATCTTATACGGGGCACAATCTAAATCTGGTTCTTGAGTGAATTTTGTTTGGCCCACTATTTTAGGGCAAGATATAAAAACAAATAAATTAAACCACAGCGATAGTGTGAGATATTTTCTCACCTCGGTTTTGCTCTTGGCAGAATGAAAGAAAGACTATTAGAAATCATAATAGGTTCACCTTTAAACTTCATTGTAGATTTTATTAAAGTAAAGATCCAATTGCAAAAGATGTGCCATCTTTAGCTTTCTGCGGAACAGAGTGGGTAACACCCATAAAGGGTAATAGTTCATGTTTATCTTCGCGTTTGCAGGATTCAAGACTCCATGTTGTTTGAAGAATAGTTGCAGCAGATCGATGTAGTTTAAGTAATGCCTTCCAAGGGTGAACGCTTTGAGTTCGGTTGTCATCATGGATACTGTAAAAAAACGTCCAAATGGCAGACAAGTGGCAGGTCAAAATGTAGACCTTAAAAATCGTCTTGGAGAGACATTAAATAAGTATTCATAAAAGTGAGTCCAATCATAGAGCACATCAGTGTGTGAAGAATATAATATTTCACCTGACATAAGGGCTTTAGTGCTTGCTTTAGTGTTAGATAATAACATTTCGGCCCCTCGTAAGGGCATTAATACGTTTCAATGAGACAAAAGGGTTTTGAGGCTCCATGCCTTGAATAAGGAGATGAGTTTTCCACATCCATTCAGCCTGCTGTCTTGAAGAAAACTGACACCACCTGAAACAGAAAAATAGCACCAAAATACGACTTTGCAGTTAATAACAACGATTAATCTGATTGGTCCAAACAAAATCGTGGGCGGTCAAACCAACTAATGAGGTGCTTACTTATTTCTGCAGAATTTCTTACAATAGATAAGAGACTGAATATTGTGTAAAAAAATTCATGCTCTTATTTAATTTTACCTATGTTTTTTCTGGCCCTGTCGGTGGGGCATTAGAATACACCGACTGCCCCCCTGCAGAGGGTAAAAGTCCCTCAATGGGTGTCCTGGATATGACCTTAAACTATATCCAGTGGTGAGGCCCCAACTTGTGGGCTTTGGAGTGTGGAGCCACCCTTTAATTACCATTGCTCCCAAGTCCACTCTGACCCGGAGTGGTAGTACCTGTTAGGGTTCCAACTATGGGTTAAATAGAAACCGACTTGAAAACAACAAATATATTCTATTAAAAATTTTTCTTCAAAATCTTTGGATTCGGCATTAAATAACCCGAAAAGGGTTGATATGCCGTAAAACAAAAACAACCAACCAACCAACCAACCAACCTATGTTTTTTCAGTTTTTTTTTTTATTCACCTTTATCCCAAACGAGGTATATCGCCACTTAAATGTTATGGGCTACTAATTGGGACCATGCCTAAGAAAGATTAACAAGATGTTAGCTTACATTACATTTGAACTTCTGCATATCAGTACAGTCAGGGAAGCAGGTAGCAGGAAGGGAATTCCAAAATCTAGTTGTTCGAGGGAAGAAACTATTAGAGTAGAAAGCTTTCTTGCATTTAGCAACCTCAATAGTGAAGGGGTGTGATTTTGTTGCTAAGTGGGTTCATAGGAAATATGTATTCCATTTTTGGGACTATTTTACCATATTTGTCCCAAATTTTCTGTGTATGTCTATTTAGCAGCTTTGCATGGTTCTGAACCCAAATTTAAATATGTTAAGGCCTTGGGGACTTTTGGAGTTAAATTGGTGGGGGGGGGCGCAAATGATTGTTATTTCCTTTTTTTGCATGGTGCAGAACTCAAATTTACATATGTTAAGGCCTAAAACTTCACCGTTTGTTCATTTTCACCAGGATTGGGGCTAAATAGTAGGGGGAGCCAATGCTGAACTTAGTAATTTTTCCATGTATCGTTTACTGTGCACTCACGGGGGACCATGCATGCTTCACTTGCTTTTATCAGATTCATTAGATTCTCTACTATAAACATTATATTCTCTGATAGATTTCTTCTTTGCTTTTCACTTTTTGTCTTGGGAGGTGATTGCGGTCAAGTGGTTAATGATATGCACTGACGACCTGTATGTTCCAAGTTCGAATCCAGTTTATTTCATAAAAATCACTTTTACTTAGAATATTGTCAACTTTCACGTGGTCCCACCTATAATTACCCAATGTCTCCCTAGAAGGAATTCTGACTAGAAAAGTATCGGGGGAAACCAATGCCAACAATAGAATCTTCGGATTCATAAGAGATATGATGATGATGATGATGATGATGATGACGATGATGATGATGACTTCTTTCTTGGTTGGGATGTTGGATTTGATTCATATGAATGCTAAAATGCAAATGCTTTCTTTGTAATTTCCTAAAGCTACCAACTTTTAAAATGAAGGTGTTGAATCAAAGAATTTTCAACCAATGACAATATTCCGAAACTTCAAAAAAAGTAACACCTATACACGAATGCAGTAATCCGGTGTGAAATTCTACAAGCTTATAAAACAGTGGTTTGATGAACAGAAATTGAGAGTTCTTCTTGGACACCACAACTCCTGCCTCAACTCTCCAAATGCCCATCATAGGAAACTGGAATGAGGAACACTGAAAAACCTTTTACACTTGATGATCGATCGCCAGTGACACACGTGCCACCTAGAGGTTAAACTCTCTAACACATGCACACATATCCACAACGGAACTTAGAAACAAACTTTCTCTATTTCTTATTCAAGAACTTTAAAACTTCTCAACAAACTTTAGTCTTTCAAAGTATATTTTATATTTCTATAAAATTGCTGATGAATAAATATATTTTGTTTGTTAATTCATGTTTTCTCATCTCATTCCCCAAATCCTGTGGTTGAGTTGGCACTTTTTTCTTCGTTTTGTTTACTCTTTCTTCTTCTTTCCTTTTCATTTCTGTTATTGTGGGATTTTTACATCTTAATGCGATTCGGATGAATGCTAAAATGCAAATTATGTTGAATGTTTACCCTCTTTCTTTCGCCAATCCATTTCAATATACCCTTTTCGTCACTTTCTTTAAAAATGAAAGTGTTAAATTAAATATTTCTAAACCTCAAAAAGTAACACCTATACGTGAATGTAGTAATCCGGTGTGAAATTCTATAAGCAAGAAAACAGACTTGATGAATAGAAATTCAGAGTTCTTCCTGAGACCTGCCAGCCTGTCTCTACTCTTCAAACGCTCATCAAAGAAGACCCAAATAAGGGGCAGTAAAAGTTCATGAATATGCGTTTGTTTACTGGCTTAATTGTCAGTAAACACATGCCTATTCATGAACTTTAAAACTCGGAACGAACTTTGATCTTTCAACTCAGTTTACAAAATCTCTGGCAAACGAACTGACCTATTAAATTATTGCCCAATTAATCTCCTCCCGCTTTTTCGCCAAAATATTTGAGTCTTTAATTAATCAAGCTCTAGTCCACTACCTCACACCTGCTAAACTTCTGTTTGACCATCAATATGGATTTATGCAAGCCCGTTCTACTGCAGATATTCTAACTGTAATCTCTGAACATATATACCAAGCACTGAATACGGCAGGGGAGGGGAGGGCAGTAGCCCTATATATATCTAAGGCTTTTGACAGGGTATGACACGATGGTCTTCTCATGAAAATAAAATCTATGGTATTACTGGACGATTACTTAACATAATTAAATCCTTCTTAAATGAAAGAATCCCATGTTGATGTTCAAAGTTGCCAAGACAAAGCTCGTTTCCTTTAAGAATTACATGAAACCTTACCAACCACCAATGGTTATGGCTAAAGATACATTACCTGAAAGTACTTCAAACTCCTTGGCTTAACATTCACAGGGAACATGAGTTGGAATAAATACATTGAGATCATTGCCAGGACTGCTGTGAAGAAAATGGGCTCTCTCTCTACCATGCTTGAAAGTTACTTACGCCTGAAAGTATCCTGTACCTCTACAAAGCCACCATTCGCCCATGTATCGAGTACTGCTGCACATTTCGACTGATGCATCTGCTACTAGTCTCTCGCTCCTGGATAGTGTTCTAAAGAGAGTCACCAACTTGATAGGTCCTGAACTGTTATCTAAGATAAGAAGGATGCAACATTTCGTCGATAGGGCAGGGCTGCCCTGCCCTATCGACGAAATGTTGCATCCCTCTGCTTGTTTTACAAGTATCTTAATGGTGGATGCTCTGACGAACTACAAGCTCTTGTACCTCCTCGATGAAAATACCCCCCGACAAACCCGAAAAGCAGCAAAGTCCCACCCCTACACAATAGAGATCCCGAGGTGTAAGAAAGCCTTCTACTCTTATAGCTTCTTCCCCAGAACTGCTAGACTTTGGAATTCTCTTCCAGTTTCCTGCTTTCCCAACTGTACTGACATGCAGAAGTTCAAGTGTAATGTAAACAGACATCTTACTACATAGTACCCCTGAAACTTAGATCCCTGATAGCAGCCCCCTACATCAAATTGGCAATGTGCCTTATTTGGTTAGAAAATGTAATTAAAAAAAAAAGGTAAAACCAAACAGGAAAACCATGTAAAAAAATTAATTCATTGGACTTAAGGAGTCGAAGTCGAATAAAAAATTCCGACTCCGACTCTGACTCCGACTCCTTGTACTTTTGAAAATCCGACTCCGACTCTGACTCCAGCTAAAACCTCCGACTCCTTCCGACTCCGACTCCGACTCTGCAACCCTGATTGAAACTAATAAATAATTTTTCTCATTTTTGAAGGACTTATCTTACTATGATTAAGAAGAGAATAGATAATGCTGTTTGATCAGAGTTTGTAGATATTTGCTAATAGATAACACCAGGCTTGACTTTGATTTTGGTGGCATTCATCCAGAATAGGTGGTGCCGGTTCCTTCCATAGAACACATAGCATCCCAGATAAACGCAGAACTTGACAACGGTCCACATTAGCTAAGATAGTTATCGTTAGACAGTTCCAATACCAGCAACAAACACCATAAACCTGTGAACCAATGTTGGCTATAATGAGCAGAGAAACAGAGAATAACATAGATTATTTCTCTCATATATTTGTAAATTTTGCAAATTCCTCCACTCGGGCAAAGCTGGGTAGGAACAGCTTGTACCAAATGCCCAGGAATAAAGCATAATTAAATCTTATTTCTAATTATTACAGACACATAGTTTGATGATTTTATGTATATCTAAAATAATAAAGTATGTATATGTATGTGTTATCGATAACAGATAATATCAGATGCAGAATGAAATTCAACAGACCATGTCTGCAATGATTAAACAAAACATTAAATTATGTTCTATCAATGAGCACAAGTTTGGTAAATAGGAAGATGAATGAATAATTCAGATTACTTAACGTTTTAGTTGTTTTAACTTTTCTTATTGTCAGAGGCATTTTCACCATTTCACCGTTATGTAAAATCTCATAATAGTAAAAATTTTTATTGGCTGATATTTGGGAGTTTTATTGGTGTATGTGGCAACACCAGACCCAGGCTTATTTTGCTTGTGATCTGGTCACAGGAATAATGTTTATTTATCTGATATGCAGAAATAACAGTGCACTATCACACACATTGCACATGTTAGAGTTAGTCTTTTGGGATTCTTTTATTCCTCATCCAGTGTGCTGGATGGAACGATGAAATTGTTGCCCTAGAAAAGACGACATAATTCCATTTCCATTTGATGAAAATCAGTTTTCTATTTTTCTTACAGACCATCTACTAGTTGGCCAGTTGTGTACTAATCCCAAGAGTGATAAGAGCCTTCTATCATGTCTGAAAGTGACAAAATGTTCAACGAGCAAGATCGGAGATGCGCCGCTGTACAACTTATGCACTACCAATCCAAGTTATGCCAACAAGACCATTGCCAGCATCTTCAAAATGCATCGCTGGATTGCTACGAATAACAGGGACGTGTCCACAGTGATGAAAAAATTTCTGGCCACAGTTATGGTCTTTGGTGTGATTTCAAGCGAGGGCCGCATCATGCCACCTCACATCTTTGAAGTCAGCTTGAAAGTCAACACCAAAGTGTACTTGGATGTGCTGAAGACTGTATTGACCCCCTGGTGCAATCAAAGAGATCTAGGCTTGGCTTCAGGAGGAGTGCTACGATTTTGTATCCTTCTCTCACTGTCACCCCTTCCTCTCCCGACCTGAACCTGTTGGACTATGTTGTTTGGTCATATGTTGAGAACATCACCAGCATGGCTTTCCAAAACACCAAAGCCAGCCTGATCACTGCAACCACTGAGTATTTGCCAAGCTCCCACTGGCGTTTGTAGAAAAGGCATACTCCAAGTTTCGGACCAGTATTGAGATGGTGATTGAGGCTGAAGGCAGCTACATTGAATAGATGTCAGCTCTACTATATAATCAAGTTACCTGAATTGATTTTTTCAATAAAAGTTTTAAAATAAAGCTGTAGTGTTGTTTTCTTTAGGGTGATAAATTTTTTTGTTCTATAGTTTACCATCAATATAACCTGGTGGTAAATTCTTTCATCTATTCATGCTTTGTTTGTCGTAAATATTTGGTCGTGTAATTTTACTTTTCTCTTTCTGTGGGGATCTTTTGCTTTTTGCCTGCAAAATATTTAAGTCAAGGTACTGTACAGAAGAGTTACCAATGGAAGATTCTTCATCTCCAGGACTTGTACAGAATAACTACTCATCGGAAACTCTTCTGAAATTAAACATGGCTTCCAATTCAAGAGATATATTGAAAAAAGGAACAAGATACAGAGAAAAGTAATGATATAAGCTAGGCTTACTTGTCAGTCCGATATTGGTACAGTCCTCTGTTCCCGAGAGTACTTGGCTCTCGATTAATATAGTATTTAGAAGAGTCTATCAATGGGTAGGTAACGGTCCCATAACAGATATGTAAATGACACATTATAGTCTGGCTTTATCAAGAAAATGTTCAAATATTATTCAACTCAATCCATCCATCTATATAATGATGGAAAAGAAGTATAACAAATGATAATTTCTAGATATGTTGATAATTCACAATATTCAGGGGGTTATGTCATCTGTATATCGAAAGCCAACTCTTCACTAGACAATATCTAAACTTCAACTCTCACCGTCTACATAATGTAAAGAAAGGATTGTCCATTACATACAACACTGAGCAAAAGCAATATATATTAATAGTACTACAGAGTGTCCCAAAATGATCTGACACATTTGTAGGTAAAAAAAAAAAAAAAAAAATTGAATAACAAAAAAGAAATTTAAAAAAGTTTTTTTTTTAATGTACGTAGAATGCTATTTTATTTTAATTAGGTCAAAATTCATTTATATTTGTATTTATGCAGTTTTTTTTTGTTGTTTTTTTTTTAAGGAAATGTTCCTAAATCATTTGATTTCTTTGCATGGTGATATTGGTTGGCTCGCAAGATCACCTGATCTAAACCCCTGCGATTTTTTTTATGGGAATATTTGAAGTCAAACGTATTCAGCAGCCCCTCCCCCCTCGATTTCTTGAAGAATTAAAACGAGGTATTCGTTCTGAAATTACTGCTATTCCACCAAAAATGATCCACCGAATTATTAAAAACTTTTGTGAACGTCTACAATTGTGTTAGCAATGATCGTAATTATTTGGCCAATTTAATATTTAAGACTGTGTGAAATAAAATAAAAAAACAATAAAGATATTTTCTTTATTTAATTGTTACTTTATTTATTTATTTATTTTTTTTTTTTGACAAACAAATGTGTCAAATCATTTTGGGACACCCTATATATACATCGAGACGAGATGAATCGTTTAAGAGAAACCCTCCACCGAAACAATGATCCAGAGAGCATGACATCAGCTCCAAGAAACCTGAACCAAACACCAAAGGACATTACCTGTAAACTCACCACAGTTTATATACTTTATATGAAGAAAATACTCCAAGATTATATAATCCATATGATATCAGCATAGTATCCAAAAGCGACTTAACTTTTTGAAAGCATCCTGTGCAAGTCAAGCTCCCTACAGAGAAAATAATTAAGAACTTTATGTATAAGATTCCATGGAAAAAGGAGAAAACAAAGGTAAGACACGTCGTCCACTAAAAGTAAGGTTAGAAGAACATTGAAAAGATGTAATGAAGGAAGATATTGAAAAGCCAGGTATAGCTTACGATATATGAAGGGAAAAGGAAAATCATTTACTCTTATGGGATGAAGTTAAAATTAACGACAGAGAAGAATAGTGGAGAGTAAGATGACCCAAAGAAGCAGCGCATATGCAACAATCACCTACTAAGCAGGCCTAATATAAAATTTAACACAATAATTATAATTAATAGATAGTGCTAAGTAGTAAGATGGTATGTGTGTATATTTTTGAGATGAGGCTTGATAATTATCTTTGTTTGTATTATTTAGATTGTTTGGACTATTGTTCTCCTATTAGTTGTTTTTTTTTTTTTTTTACCACAACATTTCAGTCCGACCAAAAAAAAAAAAAAAAAGTTTAAGGCTCCTAAAATTTATTCTAAAATTGTCTAAAAGGATAGCCAAGTGGATAAAGTACTTGGTAAAATTCTGTTGTACGTTACACTCTTCTCAGGTTCAATTCTCAGAATACAATGGAGAATTACTTAGAAATTCTACCCAGTCATGGCTGATGAAATTAGTGAATACTACTGCTGTGGATTACATGTAGGTAAGCTAGGTATGTCCATATGTTTATATATTTCTATGTATCGGATTCACTCCTAAACTAATTAATCAATCTTTATGAATTTTGGAACACAGCTTCTATGCAGAAGAGTGGGCAATAAGGGCTATATTCAGTTTAATTTAATTTCATGCAAAGGGTGGATTCTGTACGGCACAATCACGTTGACACACCAGTTCTCACCAGATCACTGAAGTTAAGCAATGTTGAGCCTAGCCAGTACCAGATGGGTGACCAGTTGGGAAGGCTAGGCGCTGTATGTACCTTCTGGGAAGGTTGAGCGTGGAGCCAGCACCCTCACCCTGTAAAAAGAACTCCTCGCTATAAAAGCATCTACAAAGTTGTAGATGGCCTATGCCCCTCCAGGGGCTCAAGGGCTATGGAAAGGGTGAATTTTAACGATAATTTTGATACCTTCTATCTTTGTGAAATTTTAACAGTAGACATTAGACATCAATTAATAAATATTTCCCAAATTTCAGTTTTTAGGAGGCATAATATGGATACAATTTCTCATTTGAAAATTCAAGTATTTCAGATTTGCATTGAATTTGTTCCATAGTCATTAGACACCATTTAAGTAAGATTCTCTAATTTCAATTTTTTTCTTAAGACTCCTTAAGCTTAAGCCTTAAATTGTAAACATTTTCTAGAATCCAAATTATTTAACGGTTTTTAATAAAAATTGGAATAAGGATTCTAGACACAAGGTTTAGTATCATTATATTTTGATTTTAATCTTCGTGCAAGGGACGCGACAGTAGTGTAAAACTGTTTACTTTGAGGAATTACATTGACCCATTCTGAGGCAGATATTCATCTAGTGTTTATATATTTGCATGTACAGGATTTACTGCTAAACTAATTAACAGATCATTATGGATTTTAGAATATAGCTGTAAAGCTATAAGAGGTCCAAATGTTGGCTTGATTTAATTTATACAAAAAGGGTGAAAGGGGATTGAAGCCCTTCATGAAAATTCAGATAAAACCTTCCATTTTGGTGAAATTGGAAGAATTGGGTATCAATTAATAAATATTCTCCAACTTTTAGTTTCCTTAAAATATTTTATAGGATTTTTATGGATGCAACATCCTATTTGAAAATTTAAATATATCATATTTGTATATTAATTATTTGTACTGTAGTAATTTATAGGATTTTATGGACCATAATATTGGACGCAACATCCTATTTGAAAATTTAAATATATCATATTTGTATATTAATTATTTGTACTGTAGTATTTTATAGGATTTTATGGACCATAATATTGGACGCAACATCCTATTTGAAAATTTAAATATATCATATTTGTATATTAATTATTTGTACTGTAGTATTTTATAGGATTTTATGGACCATAATATTGGATGCAACATCCTATTTGAAAATTTAAATATATCATATTTGTATATTAATTATTTGTACTGTAGTATTTTATAGGATTTTATGGACCATAATATTGGACGCAACATCCTATTTGAAAATTTAAATATATCATATTTGTATATTAATTATTTGTACTGTAGTATTTTATAGGATTTTATGGACCATAATATTGGACACAACATCCTATTTGAAAATTTAAATATATCATATTTGTATATTAATTATTTGTACTGTAGTATTTTATAGGATTTTATGGACCATAATATTGGACGCAACATCCTATTTGAAAATTTAAATATATCATATTTGTATATTAATTATTTGTACTGTAGTATTTTATAGGATTTTATGGACCATAATATTGGACGCAACATCCTATTTGAAAATTTAAATATATCATATTTGTATATTAATTATTTGTACTGTAGTAATTTATAGGATTTTATGGACCATAATATTGGACACAACATCCTATTTGAAAATTTAAATATATCATATTTGTATATTAATTATTTGTACTGTAGTATTTTATAGGATTTTATGGACCATAATATTGGACACAACATCCTATTTGAAAATTTAAATATATCATATTTGTATATTAATTATTTGTACTGTAGTATTTTATAGGATTTTTATGGACCATAATATTGGACACAACATCCTATTTGAAAATTTAAATATATCATATTTGTATATTAATTATTTGTACTGTAGTAATTTATAGGATTTTATGGACCATAATATTGGACACAACATCCTATTTGAAAATTTAAATATATCATATTTGTATATTAATTATTTGTACTGTAGTATTTTATAGGATTTTATGGACCATAATATTGGACACAACATCCTATTTGAAAATTTAAATATATCATATTTGTATATTAATTATTTGTACTGTAGTATTTTATAGGATTTTTATGGACCATAATATTGGACACAACATCCTATTTGAAAATTTAAATATATCATATTTGTATATTAATTATTTGTACTGTAGTATTTTATAGGATTTTATGGACCATAATATTGGACGCAACATCCTATTTGAAAATTTAAATATATCATATTTGTATATTAATTATTTGTACTGTAGTAATTTATAGGATTTTATGGACCATAATATTGGACACAACATCCTATTTGAAAATTTAAATATATCATATTTGTATATTAATTATTTGTACTGTAGTATTTTATAGGATTTTATGGACCATAATATTGGACGCAACATCCTATTTGAAAATTTAAATATATCATATTTGTATATTAATTATTTGTACTGTAGTAATTTATAGGATTTTATGGACCATAATATTGGACACAACATCCTATTTGAAAATTTAAATATATCATATTTGTATATTAATTATTTGTACTGTAGTATTTTATAGGATTTTATGGACCATAATATTGGACGCAACATCCTATTTGAAAATTTAAATATATCATATTTGTATATTAATTATTTGTACTGTAGTATTTTATAGGATTTTATGGACCATAATATTGGACGCAACATCCTATTTGAAAATTTAAATATATCATATTTGTATATTAATTATTTGTACTGTAGTAATTTATAGGATTTTATGGACCATAATATTGGATGCAACATCCTATTTGAAAATTTAAATATATCATATTTGTATATTAATTATTTGTACTGTAGTAATTTATAGGATTTTATGGACCATAATATTGGACACAACATCCTATTTGAAAATTTAAATATATCATATTTGTATATTAATTATTTGTACTGTAGTATTTTATAGGATTTTTATGGACCATAATATTGGACACAACATCCTATTTGAAAATTTAAATATATCATATTTGTATATTAATTATTTGTACTGTAGTATTTTATAGGATTTTATGGACCATAATATTGGACGCAACATCCTATTTGAAAATTTAAATATATCATATTTGTATATTAATTATTTGTACTGTAGTATTTTATAGGATTTTTATGGACCATAATATTGGACACAACATCCTATTTGAAAATTTAAATATATCATATTTGTATATTAATTATTTGTACTGTAGTATTTTATAGGATTTTTATGGACCATAATATTGGACACAACATCCTATTTGAAAATTTAAATATATCATATTTGTATATTAATTATTTGTACTGTAGTATTTTATAGGATTTTATGGACCATAATATTGGACACAACATCCTATTTGAAAATTTAAATATATCATATTTGTATATTAATTATTTGTACTGTAGTATTTTATAGGATTTTTATGGACCATAATATTGGACACAACATCCTATTTGAAAATTTAAATATATCATATTTGTATATTAATTATTTGTACTGTAGTATTTTATAGGATTTTATGGACCATAATATTGGACACAACATCCTATTTGAAAATTTAAATATATCATATTTGTATATTAATTATTTGTACTGTAGTATTTTATAGGATTTTTATGGACCATAATATTGGACACAACATCCTATTTGAAAATTTAAATATATCATATTTGTATATTAATTATTTGTACTGTAGTATTTTATAGGATTTTATGGACCATAATATTGGACACAACATCCTATTTGAAAATTTAAATATATCATATTTGTATATTAATTATTTGTACTGTAGTATTTTATAGGATTTTTATGGACCATAATATTGGACACAACATCCTATTTGAAAATTTAAATATATCATATTTGTATATTAATTATTTGTACTGTAGTATTTTATAGGATTTTATGGACCATAATATTGGACGCAACATCCTATTTGAAAATTTAAATATATCATATTTGTATATTAATTATTTGTACTGTAGTAATTTATAGGATTTTATGGACCATAATATTGGACGCAACATCCTATTTGAAAATTTAAATATATCATATTTGTATATTAATTATTTGTACTGTAGTATTTTATAGGATTTTATGGACCATAATATTGGACGCAACATCCTATTTGAAAATTTAAATATATCATATTTGTATATTAATTATTTGTACTGTAGTATTTTATAGGATTTTATGGACCATAATATTGGACGCAACATCCTATTTGAAAATTTAAATATATCATATTTGTATATTAATTATTTGTACTGTAGTAATTTATAGGATTTTATGGACCATAATATTGGACGCAACATCCTATTTGAAAATTTAAATATATCATATTTGTATATTAATTATTTGTACTGTAGTATTTTATAGGATTTTATGGACCATAATATTGGACGCAACATCCTATTTGAAAATTTAAATATATCATATTTGTATATTAATTATTTGTACTGTAGTAATTTATAGGATTTTTATGGACCATAATATTGGACACAACATCCTATTTGAAAATTTAAATATATCATATTTGTATATTAATTATTTGTACTGTAGTAATTTATAGGATTTTTATGGACCATAATATTGGACACAACATCCTATTTGAAAATTTAAATATATCATATTTGTATATTAATTATTTGTACTGTAGTATTTTATAGGATTTTTATGGACCATAATATTGGACACAACATCCTATTTGAAAATTTAAATATATCATATTTGTATATTAATTATTTGTACTGTAGTAATTTATAGGATTTTATGGACCATAATATTGGACACAACATCCTATTTGAAAATTTAAATATATCATATTTGTATATTAATTATTTGTACTGTAGTATTTTATAGGATTTTATGGACCATAATATTGGACGCAACATCCTATTTGAAAATTTAAATATATCATATTTGTATATTAATTATTTGTACTGTAGTATTTTATAGGATTTTATGGACCATAATATTGGACGCAACATCCTATTTGAAAATTTAAATATATCATATTTGTATATTAATTATTTGTACTGTAGTAATTTATAGGATTTTATGGACCATAATATTGGACGCAACATCCTATTTGAAAATTTAAATATATCATATTTGTATATTAATTATTTGTACTGTAGTATTTTATAGGATTTTATGGACCATAATATTGGACGCAACATCCTATTTGAAAATTTAAATATATCATATTTGTATATTAATTATTTGTACTGTAGTAATTTATAGGATTTTTATGGACCATAATATTGGACACAACATCCTATTTGAAAATTTAAATATATCATATTTGTATATTAATTATTTGTACTGTAGTAATTTATAGGATTTTTATGGACCATAATATTGGACACAACATCCTATTTGAAAATTTAAATATATCATATTTGTATATTAATTATTTGTACTGTAGTATTTTATAGGATTTTTATGGACCATAATATTGGACACAACATCCTATTTGAAAATTTAAATATATCATATTTGTATATTAATTATTTGTACTGTAGTATTTTATAGGATTTTTATGGACCATAATATTGGACACAACATCCTATTTGAAAATTTAAATATATCATATTTGTATATTAATTATTTGTACTGTAGTATTTTATAGGATTTTTATGGACCATAATATTGGACGCAACATCCTATTTGAAAATTTAAATATATCATATTTGTATATTAATTATTTGTACTGTAGTAATTTATAGGATTTTATGGACCATAATATTGGACACAACATCCTATTTGAAAATTTAAATATATCATATTTGTATATTAATTATTTGTACTGTAGTATTTTATAGGATTTTATGGACCATAATATTGGACGCAACATCCTATTTGAAAATTTAAATATATCATATTTGTATATTAATTATTTGTACTGTAGTAATTTATAGGATTTTATGGACCATAATATTGGACGCAACATCCTATTTGAAAATTTAAATATATCATATTTGTATATTAATTATTTGTACTGTAGTAATTTTATAGGATTTTATGGACCATAATATTGGACACAACATCCTATTTGAAAATTTAAATATATCATATTTGTATATTAATTATTTGTACTGTAGTATTTTATAGGATTTTATGGACCATAATATTGGACGCAACATCCTATTTGAAAATTTAAATATATCATATTTGTATATTAATTATTTGTACTGTAGTAATTTATAGGATTTTATGGACCATAATATTGGACACAACATCCTATTTGAAAATTTAAATATATCATATTTGTATATTAATTATTTGTACTGTAGTATTTTATAGGATTTTTATGGACCATAATATTGGACACAACATCCTATTTGAAAATTTAAATATATCATATTTGTATATTAATTATTTGTACTGTAGTATTTTATAGGATTTTTATGGACCATAATATTGGACACAACATCCTATTTGAAAATTTAAATATATCATATTTGTATATTAATTATTTGTACTGTAGTATTTTATAGGATTTTATGGACCATAATATTGGACGCAACATCCTATTTGAAAATTTAAATATATCATATTTGTATATTAATTATTTGTACTGTAGTAATTTATAGGATTTTATGGACCATAATATTGGACACAACATCCTATTTGAAAATTTAAATATATCATATTTGTATATTAATTATTTGTACTGTAGTATTTTATAGGATTTTATGGACCATAATATTGGACGCAACATCCTATTTGAAAATTTAAATATATCATATTTGTATATTAATTATTTGTACTGTAGTAATTTATAGGATTTTATGGACCATAATATTGGACGCAACATCCTATTTGAAAATTTAAATATATCATATTTGTATATTAATTATTTGTACTGTAGTATTTTATAGGATTTTATGGACCATAATATTGGACACAACATCCTATTTGAAAATTTAAATATATCATATTTGTATATTAATTATTTGTACTGTAGTATTTTATAGGATTTTATGGACCATAATATTGGACGCAACATCCTATTTGAAAATTTAAATATATCATATTTGTATATTAATTATTTGTACTGTAGTAATTTATAGGATTTTATGGACCATAATATTGGACACAACATCTATTTGAAAATTTAAATATATCATATTTGTATATTAATTATTTGTACTGTAGTATTTTATAGGATTTTATGGACCATAATATTGGACGCAACATCCTATTTGAAAATTTAAATATATCATATTTGTATATTAATTATTTGTACTGTAGTAATTTATAGGATTTTTATGGACCATAATATTGGACGCAACATCCTATTTGAAAATTTAAATATATCATATTTGTATATTAATTATTTGTACTGTAGTAATTTATAGGATTTTATGGACCATAATATTGGACACAACATCCTATTTGAAAATTTAAATATATCATATTTGTATATTAATTATTTGTACTGTAGTATTTTATAGGATTTTATGGACCATAATATTGGACGCAACATCCTATTTGAAAATTTAAATATATCATATTTGTATATTAATTATTTGTACTGTAGTAATTTATAGGATTTTATGGACCATAATATTGGATGCAACATCCTATTTGAAATTTAAATATATCATATTTGTATATTAATTATTTGTACTGTAGTATTTTATAGGATTTTTATGGACCATAATATTGGACACAACATCCTATTTGAAAATTTAAATATATCATATTTGTATATTAATTATTTGTACTGTAGTAATTTATAGGATTTTATGGACCATAATATTGGACGCAACATCCTATTTGAAAATTTAAATATATCATATTTGTATATTAATTATTTGTACTGTAGTATTTTATAGGATTTTTATGGACCATAATATTGGACACAACATCCTATTTGAAAATTTAAATATATCATATTTGTATATTAATTATTTGTACTGTAGTATTTTATAGGATTTTATGGACCATAATATTGGACGCAACATCCTATTTGAAAATTTAAATATATCATATTTGTATATTAATTATTTGTACTGTAGTAATTTATAGGATTTTATGGACCATAATATTGGACGCAACATCCTATTTGAAAATTTAAATATATCATATTTGTATATTAATTATTTGTACTGTAGTATTTTATAGGATTTTTATGGACCATAATATTGGACACAACATCCTATTTGAAAATTTAAATATATCATATTTGTATATTAATTATTTGTACTGTAGTATTTTATAGGATTTTATGGACCATAATATTGGACGCAACATCCTATTTGAAAATTTAAATATATCATATTTGTATATTAATTATTTGTACTGTAGTAATTTATAGGATTTTATGGACCATAATATTGGATGCAACATCCTATTTGAAATTTAAATATATCATATTTGTATATTAATTATTTGTACTGTAGTATTTTATAGGATTTTTATGGACCATAATATTGGACACAACATCCCTATTTGAAAATTTAAATATATCATATTTGTATATTAATTATTTGTACTGTAGTATTTTATAGGATTTTTATGGACCATAATATTGGACGCAACATCCTATTTGAAATTTAAATATATCATATTTGTATAGAATTTGATTTACATTTTTGACTAGCCTAGGTGCCTGGCATTGCCCGGATGTTTGGAGATGTGTGTTGAGCAAAATAAATAAATAAAAAAAAAAAGCGGTAGTTGGCAGGCATACTCGAATCCGTACCACAAAGGAGGAAAAGAACGTGAAAAAAAACAAAACAAAAAGAAAAACGTGACGTCTTTGCCGTTGCGTTCATCGCTGA
>NC_136488.1:146995260-147020260 GCF_053919585.1 Euprymna scolopes
TTCTGCTCAGATGTGGTGGTAGTACTCCATTTTAGGACGTACTTGGCTCTTATAGAGGATTGCATCGGCAGTGAGATATCTACTGTAGTCGTAGAATGATTCAACCATTTTTCCAGCAATCTTGGCAACAGATTTGATGTATGTGTTCCATTTCAGATCAGCAGCGAAGGTCAGTCCCAGAAGCTTGTCAAGACATGCTGTTTCCTCAAGATGAAAGCCATTCATTTCAATTGAGGTCAGATGGGGGTCATCGCGATTATGATATAAAGAGAGAAGCGTGGTTTTAGAAGCAATAAAATTAACCAGTTAACTTTTCCCCCAGTGCAGCACACGCTCAAGATCAGAAAAGAGAGAATCAGAAAGATCTTGTTCTTTCCCGGCCTTTGATGTGTTACCATAGATTGTGGTGTCGTCTGTATAAATCTCTGTGACTGATCTAAGAATGTGATTTGGTAGATCATTGATGAAAATCAAGAAGAGAGTTGGGCCCAGGATGGAACCTTGAGGTATGTCAGCATTGATACTATGAGCTTCTGATTTCTGCTCATCGATGACTACTCCTATAAGCCTATCAGAGAGAAAGGATTTAAGAATTGATAGGACATTTCCAGCTATGGACTAACTAGAAATCTTGTGAAGTAAACATACAGTGATTACATTACCTAAGATGAACCATCTAGACTTGAAGACTTTAGAAACTCTTGACTGCAATTAAGCAGCGTTGATGAAGAATGGCAACGGAGTTGGTTCATTTTTTTGCTGCCGCTTAAAGAACCAAATCCGTTGCCATTCTTCATCAACGCTGCTTAATTGCAGTCAAGAGTTTCTAAGAAAACTTTATTCCGCCAGTCAACCACAATCACTCCCATTGCGTGGTGTTTGAAGATTGTGTTAATAAACGTTGTTATTGTTTATAACAAACGCTTTCAGACATTTTTCTTTGATTGCTTGGCAACTTTTCTTCCCTCCAGCAACAAATTCAACCTTCGTCGACTGGGCCATACTCATCTCTTCTTTCTACGGATCTTAAAGCAACGTGGGCGTGGAAGGAAACAGAGAAAGACCAGTCAACGTATGTGGTAATCACGAAACCATCGGCCAACTCGGGTTCGTGAAGATATCGTACCACATATTACTAAAATTTTACAGCCCTTATTTTTATTTTTTTTACAAAGGAGTCACCACTTATCAAGGCCTAGAGACCACTCGAGGATAAGGATTAATGAGTGTACAGTAGTCAATGGGGAAATGCCTTAGTAATCGTTAGTAGTGGAAATTTGGTAAATTGGATTACTTAAGGGGACATAACTCATCAAGAACTTGTTCACATTGGACTAAAAGACGACTGTATTGTAGTCAGCTGGAAAGCAGAAAAACGGAACAGAGTTCCACAGGCGTGCAGTTCTAAAAAAAGAAGCTTTGTTTGTGGAATCTACGTTTAGGTTTAGGCACAGATAAAGGGTGGGGGAAATTATTACTTTGCTCCTTATCAAGCATACTTGAATCCCTTACTTTACATCTCAAGAAACTTATCCTTTACTCCCTTGAGCAAAGAGGATTATGTAGTGATCTCATTTTGGCTTATAATCTACCCAACAGGCACACAGAAGAGACGTTGCGAGCCTATCCTTGTTTTATCGTTATTTCCATGGCAGGTGCTCGTCTGAACTCCAATCTCTGGTCCCCCCTCGCCAATCTTTCACGAAAAACACCCGTCTAGCTGAATCCACTGTCAAAAATTTCCCCCACTCTTTATCTGTGCCTAAATCAAAGCGTGGATTCCATGAACAAAGTTCCTTCCTTAGAACTGCACGCCTGTAGAACTCTGTTCCATCTGCCTGCTTCCCACCTGACTACAACTTGGATGTGTTAAAGTCCAATGTTAACAAATTCTTAATGAACCGCCCCCTTAAGTAAACACTTCATCAAATCTCCACACTAACGTAATGTACTTGCAATAACCCTTATCCCTGAGTGGCTTGCGGGCCTTGATAAGTGGTGACCACTGTGTAAAAAAAAAAAAAAATATGATATACCTTTGGACCTCTTATTCACTCCTGCATCAGAAAGAGGTCTACATAGACACTACAAGAAACTATTTAACTACTGATTTTGATTGAACCAGAGAAGGGGTGCTTTTTCAATCATAATCCCTAATCCTTGGAATACTTTTTCTTCTTATTACATGGAGATCGCTCCAGACAATGCATGAAGAAAAAAAATACTACTTCAAGGTAAAAAAACTTACAAACGATAAGTGTTATAGATGGAATAGATTGTGATCCAGAAAACAACAATTTTTCCCTCTTTGTCAGAAACATCACTCATAAAATATGAGGACTAAATTGAGGCTGCCGAAAGTAAAACTAGATCAACTTTCTACTTTCCTTCAAAAAGAGTTAATGAATGTGCCAATGATGCAACTATTCAAGGTGAAATTTGAAAGGTGCTGGGCTACTGTATCCTCTTCTATGTAAATTTTTATTATTTTTTTTTATTTTTTACATAGAAGTCATCACTTATCAAGGCCCGGAGGCCACTCGAGGATAAGGGTTACTGAGTGTACAGTAGTCAATGGGATAATATATTAATATAGTAATCAGTTTTACCACCTTTTTCCCTACTTGGGAATTGAAGCATGCTTGTTTTATTTTTTTGCATAATAAATTGAATCAAATAATTATTCCCATTTATTTGCCTCCCCACGAGGGCATAGTTAGACACAAGGTCGGTTTTTAATGTGGGGAAAATCAAGCTCCCCAAAAAGGGGCACTCTGGATGGGAACAAGAATAACAATTATCTCAGTCTAAAAGGATTTCTCCTTCACTGACCGAGGACAGAAAAAGTGAAGTGAAGTGTAGTATCAGAACAGATACAACACTTTGTTCTTAGCCAAAATGCCAAGAAATAAATTAATTGAATGATTATTATCAGAAAATGACTATTTGTATTTTATTTGAAAAAAAAAAAATGAATAATAATTGCAATGTGATGCAACAGAAAATGGATAATAGGTGATTGGTTGGTTGTTTTTGTTTTACGGCATATCAACCCTTTTCGGGTTATTTAATGCCAAATCCAGTGATTTTGAAGTACAATATTTTAATAGAATGTATTTGGTTTTTTTCAAGTCGATTTCTATTTAACCTATAGTTGGGACCCTTACAGGTACTACCACTCCGGGTCAGAGTGGACCTGGGAGCAATAGCAATTAAAGGGTGGCTCCACACTCCCCAAACCCACAAGCTGAGGTCTCACCATCGGATATAGTTAAGGTGATATCCAGGACCAGAATAATAGGTGAGAAAAGCAATATGATGTCATAAAGTGATACATAGTGTTTGCTTAAAGCAGTATGATGTCATAAAAAAGGACGAATGATAGTTGCTAAAAGCAATGTACATATATGTTTGTTTGAAAACAGCAGCAGTAGCAGGGATGTGATAGCGGCTCACTGGTTAACGATCTGGGCTGTCACGTTTGAACTCAGTTTGTTCCACAGAAACAATTTCACTTAGGAACGTTGGTAACCTTCACATGGTCTCTCCCGTAAGTACCCGATATCCTTTTAGAAAGAATTCTTAATAGAAAGATATTGGGGAAACGAATGCCAACAATAATCATCATCATCATGAACGGTGTTCAGCAACAACAACAACAGCTGCAGGGAGGTGATGGTGGCTAAGTGGCTAATGACTAGGGCTATGAAACACAGCATATTCTTTTCATTGTTTTAACTCTCAAGTATATATTCGACACAGTTAGACACAGTTAATCAACCGAGAACTACATCACTCTATATAAAAGCATATAAGATATTAATGGGTACACACTCGAGAGTCAAAACAATGAAAGGAATATGCTGTTGTCCTAGACTGATAACCTGGGTGTGTCAAGTTTGAATCCAGTTTGTTCCATAGAAACACTTTCATTTAGGGATGTTGGCAACTCTCAAGTGGTTCCTCCCGTAAATATCCAATATCTTTCTGGAAAGATATCTTAATAGAAAGATACCAGGGAAATGAATGCCAATCATCTGATTCATTCAAAATGAACGAACGATGCTCAACGACAGAATTGGGAAGATGACGGTGGCTGAGTGGCTAACGACACGGACTGACAACCTAGGTGTGCCCATTTCAAATCCATTTTGTTCCATAGAAACACTTTCACTTAGGAATGCTAGAAACCTTCACGTGACCCCTCCCGTAAGTACCCAATATTCTTTTAGAAAGAATTCCAAATAGAAAGATATTGGGGGAAATAAATGCCAATAAAATAATCATGAATGACGCTCAACAACACCATTGCCTTTTAGCTAAGAACAAAGTGTAGTATCTGTTCTGATACTATATTTCACCTTTTCTGTCCTCGGTCAGTGGAGGAGAAATCCTTCTAGACTGAGAAAAATTTTATTTTTGTTCCTATCAGGAGTGCCTCTTTGTGAGGAGCTGGATTTTCCCCACATTAAAAATAGACCTTGTGGCTAACTCTGCCCTCATGGGGAGGCAAGTAAATAGGAACGACTACAGGCATAATGTGCATGTTTGTTTGATAGCAGCAGCAGTAGCCAACAGTTAAGGTTTTGGATATGACCTTAAACTATATCCGATGGTGAGGCCCCAGCTTGCGGGCTCTGGGGAGTGTGGAGCCACCCTTTAATTGCTATTGCTCCCAGGTCCACTCTGACCCGGAGTGGTAGTACCTGTTAGGGTCCCAACTATGGGTTGAATAGAAACTGATTTGAAATAAACAAATATATTCTATTAAATATTTTTCCTTCAAAATCACTGAATTTGGCATTGAATAACCTGAAAAGGGTTGATATGCTGTAACCAACCAACAGTCAAAGTTAAGAAACTATGTTAAATAATATAATTTACAAATTCTAACTCAATGAGTCACAGGTGGTCTAGTGTTCTATAATTTTTCAAGTTTTTCCTTTCTTCTTTATTTACATCATTTATTTATCCGCATAGTCCTTTTATATAAAATAAATGGATTAACTGTAGTTGAAGGCGTCCCGACGGTTCCCTTTTCATTGACTACTATATCGAGATGTATGGGATAATCCCACTTTTGCCTTTAGATTGCTCCACTTACTCTTGATCTCCTCCATCTTAGAATGCTGAATGTTTAGTAAGGATGCAACAAGTACCATTTTATAAGTCTTTGGTATGATTCGACTGATGATTGAAACATGGTCTCCATGTCCATTAGTGAACATTAGTATTGGGATGATTAATCAGGATCGGAATCAGGAAAAAACAAGTGAAGCATGCATGGTCCCCCGTGCGTGCACAGTGAACAGAGCATAAAAAATGACTAAGTTCAGCAACCCCCATTTAACCCCAACAGTTCCCAGGAAACGTCAAATTCTGGTTAAAATGAACAAACGGTGCAGTTTTAGGCCTTAACATATGTAAATTTGAGTTCTGCATCATGCAAAAAAAGAAATGACTAAGTCCATCATTTGCACCCCTCATTTAGCCCCAAAAGTCCCCAACGCCTTAACATATTTAAATTTGAGTTCAGCACCATGCAAAACTGCTAAATAGACATACACAGAAAATTTTGGACAAATATGGTAAAATAATCCCACAAATAGAGTGTTTTTCTTAGCTCCAAAGGAGTCCCTGGGGCACAGCCAAGAGTTATTGCAAAGTATAGACAAATAAAATTATATAGAAATCAGTTAGTTACAACTTTTCAGAAAGTTTTATAAAAATCCAAGGCATCAATTTTTTTATTACTACCAGCAGTGGAAGATTTTGTCTTAAATAAAATCAAATAAAAAAAGATAATTAAAAGAATCGTTTTGGCATCAGAAAATTAGTCACACATTTTTTCGATTCCAAACCCCCCAAAAGTTCTGATTTTTCCACTTCCTGATTATGATTAATCCTCCCAACACTAATATATATATATATATACTAGACTACCCGTGACCCGTTGGGTCAGTATGTTATATTAGCTATGGAATTCATGTATTAGCATGACATTTGTGACGTAAAGAAAATAGGGTTTTTTTTTGACATAACAGAAACATTTCTACGAAAGTATATTAAAATGAAAAAAGAATATAGATAGATTTCTATGTCGTTCAGTTTATTATAATTGATTATTTTTGAAAAAAAATTTTTTTACAGTTACTGAATTATAAGTGGTTGGCCATACTTATAGGTAAATGTGCACTAAACAGATACCATAATACTTATTATAGTTAAATTCAAATTTTGATATATCTGCTTTTTTTTTTTTGTTTTTTACATTGTTCATTTCTGTATTACGTTTAAGTTATTTTAAACCCCACTCTTCCCATGTTAAATAATAATTTCGAAATAATAACGTTAATATTTCAGTGCGCAGGTCATGCGCGCATGCGCAACCGGATATCGTAAACCGGAAAGTGGGTTATATACATCGTTACAAGATCATTTGAGTTTTATAATTATATATATATATATACATATATACATATATATATATATATATATATATATAGATATATAGATAGATAGATAGATAGATATAAAAATATTTCTGTGTGCTAGAACGTTTTCATTTGAAATTCTATGCAATTATGCAGAATGTAGAAACTATGGCTAAATAGAATTCAGCATATTAATGAAATGAAACGAATCATCCAATAAGAGACTATGAAAAATGAACAAGTAGTTAATTAACGCTCATTTTTTTTAAAGGGATATGCAACTTAGTAAACCTTCATGTAGTCGCTCGCATATCTATGACTGAGTATATTAAGAAGTTCATTTTAATAAAATTTAAATAGAAAAAGTAGGCTTCTACATATTTATTATTTTATTATTACAACCAGCACTGGAAGATTTTGTTTTAAATAAAATCAAATTAAAAAATATATAATTAAAGTAATTGTTTTTTGGCCTTGTAAAATAGGCACAACATTTTTTTATTCTGATACCCACTTAAATTTTCGATTTTTCCGATTCTCGATTCTGTATTCCGATTTATCGTCCCAACACATAAAAAATATGTATATACAAAGATGTTGCTTGTATGTAGTACTGCTGCCACATCTTGGATTGTGCCACTCAGAGCAGTCTTTTTTGCCTTGACAAAGTACAAAATCGACTTCACAATCTAGTGGGAGATGATCTCTTCTATTCCTTACAGCCTGTTTCTCATAGAAGAGATGTTGCTAGTCTTTTTCTGCTCTATTGTTATTTCACTTAAAAGTGCTAGACTGAGATCCAATCTCAAGTTCCTTCTTGTAAGGCACTCACAGTTAGAAATCATCTTATTACCACAACTGCAAAAAACTATGCCTAGCATCAGGCAGAATTCCCATTAACAGAATTTCTGGTGATATACAAGAATAAGCAACTCGAAGTCCACAGCGAATAGTATCAGATAAAAACTTATTTTATTTTTCTAAAAATAAAAAGTATTAAACAGATCAATGAATATTTCATAAATATATTTCATATACTTTTTTATAAAACTAAAAACAAATTCGGGTTTGTATTACTGTACACATAGATTCGAAAAAAGTTGTCAAAAAACAAATATATAACAAATAAATGTTATCAAAGGCAAGTTAAGTTACTTTTCTACCTAACTGGGTATATTTTTCGTGTTTTTTATTCAGTGTAACATGTTTATTCAGCTCAAAAAACATAGTGTTTACCGATGTATTGGAAAATTCAAGATGGCGCCTCACTCCCTCTTTAACACGGTAAGTTTGTGAAAAGGTGTTATAAATAAAAAACTAGACAAAATACTATTAAAAATGCGCCGAATATATGTCAACCTATGTCACGGTAACATATTGAGCGAGTTTTAACAGTATTTTATCCAGTTTTTTATTTATAACACCTTTTCCCAAACTTACCGTGTTAAAGAGAGAGTCAGACGCCATCTTGAATTTTCCAATACATCGGTAAACACTGTATGGTTTTCGAGCTGAATAAATATGTTACATTGAATAAAAACACGAAAAATATATCCAGTTTGGTAGAAAAGTAACTTATCTTGCCTTTGATAACATTTATTTGTTATATATTTGTTTTTTGACAACTTTTTCGAATCTATGTGTACAGTAATACAAACCCACAAATTCAAAACAATGAAACAGTAACATTTTATTTATAGTTTTATTAAAATGAAAAAAAAAAAAATTAAGTATAATACCAGTATTTTTAGCTGACTCTGTTTGTTGCCGACTTTGGGTCGCCTATTCATGTGCATCATCAAATTTCTTTCTTAGAAAGTGGGACATATTATCACAAAACTGCTTCCCTGTAGACTACAGCATAATCGTCTTCAAATTCAATGTAAACAAAAACCTATCATAAATCATTCCCCCATAGTAATGTTCATTTCATTAATGACGTTCAAAGATCTAATAATATTCTTCAATATTCAAAAGTCAATATATGAACTTTGTTAAGCCTTATTGTCGAGTAGATTGTGGTTTTAGATAAGTGAAGTATCATTTATTCCAACATTTTATGTATCTAATCACATTTGACACACTGAAGTTAAGCAACCATGGGCCTGGCCAGTACCAGATGGGTGATTATTTGGGACTTCCATGTGCTGTATGTGCTCTCCGCTTATCTCGGCATTGTTTCCAATCATCCTGGACTTCTTGCCACTAAACTCAAACAGTGCCAATTCAGGAGAGGTGTGGTTGGGATTGTGCAACCCTTGCCTCACAATTACACGCGCAGCTGCTTTTACAGGAGGGTATCCTTTGTCTTTCGAGACTGAACGGCAGCATCATCAAACCTCAACTATTCATATTTTTAATTTAATTTAATGAGGAATTATTATTTCCGACATCGATTTTTGTAGAAACGGGTAGAGTTATTTCCCCTGATGAGTTTTTTTTTTATGTTCCGAAGTTCGAAAAATAAAAAAGAAACTCTTCTCCAAATAAAATAATTTGGTAATCGCAATAAGTTTCTAGTGTGAAAAAATAATTTCGTGTAGACAGAAAGATGTTTTGCCTTTTTTTTTAAATATTAAAAATAAATAAATAAATAAATGAATCACTTACGAATAAACGAAAAGATCTCATTTGTTTGTGTTTATTATTCTTGAAACGACTATACAGAATTTTTTAGCGTTCCGGGAATTGACCCCACCCCCACCATCACCACCACCAAAAAAAAAAAAAAAAAAAAAAGATACAAGTCGAAAATTTCTTTTATTTACGGAAAAAAAAAACAAGTGAAAAAGTGCCTTTCAAAAAAAAAAAAAAAAAAAAAAAAAAACAAGCCAATAAAAGTAATTGCATTTTGTTCTTAAACTTTTCAAATGCGTTAATGTTTATAAATGTTATTATTTCTACAGTGGCCAAAGTCGTTTCCAAATTAGCTTTTCCTTCCCTTTATTCGCGTTTCACAGCTATTTTTTTTTTTTTCGGTCGCTCCGGCACTTGCTGCTAATTTTATTGAAACAAAAGTTGTTTTGATTCATTTCTTTTTTATTTCATTTTTTTTTGGGGGGGGGGGGGAGAGGTCCAGCGCACGAGCCACAAAAAGTGCTCAATATCTGGAGAATAGCTTCTTTTCTTTGTATCCATTCTGCCAAAATATCTGGTCGAGAGGGCATCATGTACTTCTATTTTGGGCGATTACATTTACATGTTTTTATCCGTTCTTTTATTTTTGAAATTGTTGTGGGGGTATCGACGTTGCCCACGATGAAAATGATTAATATCCTTTGTATAGCAGGTTTGTTCCAAACGGAACTTCATGTCGACCTGGGCATTGCCGGGTACCCATGCTAGTATATATATATTATATATATATATATATATATATAATATATATATACCAAATTAAAGGTATTTAGGAGCTAAAACTCATGAATTAAAACGAGTTTATTAAGAGTGCTCAATAAAAAAGAACAAAATATAATATTTTTATTTATATACACAAATATTATATTACATGGTTGCTACACTGAGCATACTAATGTTTCAGACATTGAGCACCAAATGCTTTCGGTGGCAAATAAACTTCATTACGTCGCCTAAGGAGTGACTTTTGGTTTCTGAAACATTACAGTATAGTGACTATGCAATATAATATTTGTCTATATAAATAAAAATATTATATAGCAAGGAGACCCGACGTTGCCTAGGATTGAATGATAATCAACGAATGTTTCACATTCCCATATTTTTATTGACCTCGAAATCAGTGAAATTATCCATTTTTCAATCAAATCCATTTCATTGCCTGCTCTAGTTGGGTACTCATCATGGTGCACCGGGAGGAAGCGTATATGCTTCCCTGCAGTAACTTAGTCCGCCATACAGTGTAGTCTATATTGCACTGTAGAGAAACTTCTGTTGATTTTGTAAAAGTAATTTATATATAACAGCTTGATTTAAAGTTTAAAATGCAAACTTCAAGTATTATGTTGCAATTGTGGTCTAAACAAAAATATTCATTTTGAATGCATCCTTCTCATATCAAAGAACCTGCTGTTGATTTTATATCTCGGGCATTTCGGCTTGTGTAGTCATAAATCTTTGCAAATGCACATGTGATGTTAGGCTGTATAAGGTGTTAACTTTGGTCAAAATCGCCTGTTTCTTCTTTCATCCGATTTTTTTGATTATCGATACTTATATGGTACGACTAAGTATTTAATTACAATCTGTCATAATTGGGGAGGGTTGTAAAAAGTCTCATTCTTTTAAATAAAAGTGTGTCCATCCATTTCATGTATAAACAATGTAAATTGTTTTTTTAATCAAACAGTAAAAAAAAAAAAAAAATGAAAGCATTATAAATTAATGTATTTTCTTACAATAATATTCATTTATGTTTTTTTTTTAAAAATAAACATTGACCTACTTATGAGCTACTTTGAACTTCATTAGTTGGCTGGGTGATGGTAAGGGGAGGTTATCACAATCAAAACAGTAGAATTACGTACTGGAGAGTATGAAATAGCCATTAGACATCATCCTTGAGTGTCTTCTGTTTCTCGGTAAAAAGATTTGTTAAGACAACCTAACATGACAACACTTTTCTTGCTAGTAAACCCTGCCAAAATATTCAAAATAACATGGTATCCAAAGCTCAAATAAAATCCCCTCTACAAGGCTATACATTGGCTCATACGAGGAATCATGAACCTTCTCCTAATGATCTTACCTCAAGTAACGGCACGAAGCTAAATACTCCACCAGACTAGATAAATTCTTGTTCTAGAATCCAGTAAGACCAAGAGCTCACAAGAAAGATATACTAAATGGTCAATATGAACTTTGGAAGAAACACATTTCTGTTAAAACTTGAAAAAATGGTTCATCTTCTCCAAGTGATGTTGCTTGAATATTCCACCCTTAAATTCTTATCTTGGAATCTGGCAAGACCAAAAGATCACAAGAAAGTATATACATAGTTAAATGGTCGATTTGAGGAGAAGAAAATTAATGTTCTTCATTTTTTTTACTCACTCGAGATAAGTAAAAGGCAGAGCATATTCCTGTCAAAACTTGAAAAAACACATGCAATCACATAATTACGACCATGTAATTCCTACAGTCACCTACCTTGAAAATGCTGCTGTCAAACCTAAGTTATATGGAATAAGTCAGAGAGAGTGGTAACCTTGGTGGAAGTGAGTGTCCCTAATGATGGAGGTCTGAACAGAGCTGAAGGGGAGAAACAGGCTAAATATCAAGGTCTCATGTATGATATAAAAAGAAATTGGAACTGTAGGAAGATTTCAATCATACCAGCTGTTATAGGTGCCACAGGGCTCATGAAGAAGAACCTGGTCCTACCTAACTAATATTCCTGGTAAACCAAGTGCAAAAGAAATCCAGGCATAGACCAATTCAAACCATCCAAAAAATTCCAACAAAAACCTAACAGCCAACCATGGTTCTCCCCAGAATGTGCTGCTGCCATCGCACACAGAAATCACTTTTTCCATAGCTACCAACGTAATAGATGTACTGACACTAAAGCTGCTTTCAGGACTGCCAGCAACCACTGTAAAAGAGTAATAAAAAATGCAAGAGGGCTATAAGCTCAGTCCGTTAAATCCAAAGTAGTTGAGCAGCGGCTTGGTTCCCACCAGTTTTGGCAAATAGCAAACAGGATCCTGAACAGAAGCGTGCATTCTATCGCAACCATTATCAATGGACTTGAGGTCATCTCGTCAGCATGAGACAAGGCCAAACTATTTGCCAAGAACTTTGCAGCTAATTCTACCCTATGCGACGAAGGCTATCAACTCCCCGTATTTCCTCCTATAATGGACAACACGCTATGCAACATACAAATATCTGTGCATGAGGTCGCCAGACTAATCAAGAACCTTGATTCCAGTAAACCAACTGGCCCTGACGGCATTCTAATTATAGTGTTGAAAAAGCTTCAACCAGAACTTGCCCCCATACTTACAAAACTGTTTAACTGTTGTCTTAAGGAGAAGTGCTTCCCAACACCCTCGAAAACCTCATCAGTATGCCCTGTATTTAAGAATTCAGGTGATAGGTCATCTCCCTCTCAATACAGACCAATAAGTCTCCTGTGCATCATGAGTAAGTTGCTGGAATCCATATTAAATAAAGAAGTAGTCAACCACCTCAGCAGAAATAAGCTTCTTAGTGACATGTGTTACGACCCGGAATGTTTAGGGGTAAAAGTCGTAACACAAAATATAAAAAAATTATTTAAAAGAAATTAGTTTTCCTGGGTTTTTAAATACGGGAGGGATATATCCATTTTCTCGAAAGACATTTATAAACACAAGACAGGAAAAACACATCCAAGTAACAATACCGAGGCCAATGGAAAAATTAACACAATTTTATTTACATATATAAAAATATATTGTAACGAAAGTAAAAGAGAATGTGTAACTGGATGAACAAACAAACTTGAAATAGATTTGAGAGAGAATTTCCGCGCAAAAGAAATAAACAGTTCACACCCTGTCGTCTGCTTTTAACTCCAAAATGGAAGGATATCCTTTTGTGTTTTTGTTTTTGTAGTTGTTTTCATATATGAGAGAGATATAGAGAGAGAAAAATAAACAATCGACTCACTCAGCGCCGGGTTTTAAATATTTCTGTCGCATTCCTTTCTTTTGAAACAATTTCGTTCCTTCGTCCATTGGATACATCGTCATTCCTCATTATCGCCTTTTTTCGTTTTCTCTGTTGTCAAAATATATTGTTCATTTCTTCGCCGTCGTCAGCACCACAAACGCCGTCACCATCGCCAACAATATCGCTTCCCTGACCCTCCTCCTCGGCTGCTATATCGTAACTGTCTCGCCACCCTGCGCTGCTCCTTTCCCTCCCTCTAATGGTATACCTTTCTCTCTCTCCTTGACGTCCCCTCTCTCACTGTATGTACCTGCATCTCTCTCGCGTCACTCGCTCAATAACACGCGATGCGGATGCCTGCAGCTTTTCCTCTCTCTAGTTTCATATCTTCTCTCTCCCCTCTCTCTTTCTTTACAGTTTATAGGCGTCCCCTCGCTGTATTTTCGTATGTTCTCTCTCTCTCTCTCTTTTTCTTTTTCCGGATGTTTACAAATTCACTGAGAGCAGATGACAATATAAAGCGCAATAAAACAGAATTTTCTCTCTCGACTTTTTTTTTTTTATAATATTAAAAGTAATTATTGTCTCAAATTATATATTTTTTTCACATATTTGTAACACCCCCCCCCTATATTAGAAAAAAGAAAATCTTTTCCAAAGATTTTTTTTTTTTTTTCATACTTATTTTGACCAGTCCCACACGTTTTCGTGTGATATTGAAGTCTCTTGGAATTATCTTACGATCTTCTAAAAGAAACATACAAGAAGTGTTCTAGGTTATCCATATTATATACGGGATAAAGCATCAGCACAAACGTTGTTCACTCCTCTGATATGCTGGATTTTCAAGTTATATTCTTGTAGAATCAAACTCCAGTTTAATAATCGTCGATTTTGATTCTTCATCTTGTATAAGAAAGTAAGGGGGTTGTGGTCAGTATAAACGAGTATTTGCGTACATGAGGAAGAAACATGCACGTCGAAATGCCTTAAGCTGAGGACGAAGGCTAACGTCTCCTTTTCAACAGTCGAATATCCCCTTTGATATGCATTAAACTTCCTGGAAAAGTAGCTAACTGGATGTTCAATACCGGCTGAATCTGTCTGGAGTAATACGGAACCAAGACCAGAATCACTGGCATCGATGGCTAAACGGAATGGCTGTGAGAAGTCAGGGGCTTTCAAAACAGGTTGAGAACATAGTAAAGATTTGATTTGCTCAAATGCTTTTTGACAAGTTTGGGTCCAGGAGAATTTCACCTTCTTGGACAGCATCTGGGTGAGTGGTAACGCTATGTCGGAAAAGTTTTGACAGAATTTCCTGTAATATCCGGCCATGCTGAGGAATCGCCTCAGACTCTTCAAATTAGCAGGGGAAGGGTAATCTACGATGCCTTGAATTTTTGCCTCAACCGGGGATACCTCCCCGTAGCCGACTGTATGTCCTAGGTATATAACTTCAGCCTTGCCAAAGTCGCTTTTAGCTAAATGAACCGTGAGGTTTGCCCGCCGAAGTCTATCCAATACAGCTCTCAAGGACATTATGTGTTTAGCCCAGCTCTCATTATATATGACGATGTCGTCGATATAGATTTCAACACCAGATAGATCTTGCAAACATGAATTCATCATTCTCTGAAAGGTGGCTTGGGAGTTCTTCATCCCGAAGGGCATGACTCTATATTGGTACAAACCATGGGGTGTAACGAAAGCCGATATCTCTTTAGCACGCTCAGTCAAGGGTACACACCAATATCCTTTGAGTAGGTCTAGCTTAGAAATGTATGTGGCCTTGCCAATTTTGTCGATGCAGTCATCCATCCTGGGTATGGGGTGAGAGTCTGACTTTGTGATAGCGTTCACTTTGCGGTAATCTGTGCAAAAGCGAACGGATCCGTCTGGTTTTCCAACTAACACACAAGGAGATGACCAGCTGCTCTGGCTAGGTTCAATGATGCCATGCTCGAGCATGTATCTGACTTCTTGTCTAATTATTTCCGCTTTATGTGGGCTTACACGATATGGGTGTTGCTTAATGGGGGTGACCTTTTCGATTTCCACATCATGTTGCACGATGTTTGTTTGTTTAGGAACGTCGGGAAAGAGATCGCTATAGCTCTGAATGAGGACGGTCATATCGTTTCTTTCGCTATTTGTTAAATGAGATAGTACGGGTGTAAGATTGGCTAATATCTCTGAGTTTGATAGCCTCGGAGGGTGGTTGTCTTTCCCCGGGATCCTTTCACTGTCCTCCTCGGGTCCTTTTATGGAAGCGGACGGAGTTGTGACTACAATAAGGTTTATTTTATCCCTTTCAAAATACGGTTTGAGCATATTGATATGGCACATCTGTGTCGCCTTTCTACGATCAGGAGTATTTATTATATAGTTTAGTTCACTGACCTTCCGAGCAATGGTGTAGGGGCCGTGGAACCGAGCCTTAAGTGGATGACCAGATAATGGTAACAAAACAAGCACATTGTCTCCGACTTTGAAAGTCCTGGAGGTAGTATTTCGGTCATAATGTTGTTTCATTCTGGCTTGAGTTGTTCATAATCTTTCACGTGCCAGTCGGCTGGTTTCATATAGTCGGTGTCTGAACCTTGACACATACTCCAGTGTGGGTTCACAGGTGACTCCTTCCTGCAGCCATTTTTCTTTTAACAATGCTAGGGGTCTACGTACTGAGTGGCCAAATATTAGTTCGAACGAGCTGAATCCTAGAGACTCCTGTGTGGCGTCTCGCGCTGCAAACATCAAAAAGGGAATACCCTCATCCCAATCTTTCTGGTGACTAAGGCAATAGGTCCGGATCATGGTTTTCAGTGTAGAGTGAAATCTCTCTAGAGCACCTTGGGACTGGGGATGGTATGCGCTTGACTTTACGGTTTGTACGCCCAGCACACTCATGGACTGTCGAAACATCCTGGACATGAAATTCGATCCTTGATCAGACTGTATTACCCTTGGTAGTCCGACCATGGAGAAGAAGTTGAGAAGAGCCCTTGTGGTTTTCTCAGCAGATATGTTCCTGAGCGGGACTGCTTCTGGAAATCTGGTAGATGCGCAGAGGATAGTGAATATATACTGATTTCCTCGTTTGGTCTTAGGAAGTGGACCCACGCAGTCGATTAAAACGCGGCAAAATGGTTCTTCAAAAGCGGGTATAGGATGTAGGGGGGCGATTGGTATCTTCTGATTCGGCTTGCCTGCCATCTGGCAGGTGTGGCAAGTTCGGCAAAAGTTGGATACATCTTTGCAAACTCCAGGCCAGTAAAAGTGTTTGGTGATCCTATCATAGGTTTTACGGACGCCTAAGTGGCCTCCCAATGGGTTTCGTGCGCTATTTCCAACACTTCGGCCCTACGTGCTTTTGGTAACACTAGTTGGTATATCACCGCCCAGTCTTCGTGAGCTGGGGATTGCGGGGGTCTCCATTTCCTCATCAGTACACCATTTTTTATAAAATATCCAGAGGGTATTTTTTCCAGTTCTTCTTTGGGCACTTCGAAGAGGGGGGAAATCCCATCATCCTTCCACTGTTCTTGTATGATCTGTTGCCACGAAGCGGGAACTTGTAGGGAGGTTTCGTTGGTATGGGTATTATTTGGATTTGTGGGTGGCGAGTTGAGCTTCCCCTCAAGATTCATGAATGATTTCGATAGGTCGATTTCCTCATCTTCCCTGGACCGATCTTTTGCCTCTAACCTTTTCTCTGCTGTTCTTTTTGCGGACTGGGCACAGTTTATTGCACACACTGGAAAGATGCCGGGGTGTTGTTACTCTATCATCTCAGTGTTTTCTGAAGTGTTTGGCTCCACCATCACTCTCAGGTGGGGAACAACTCTTTTGCCGGCTAGATCATTCCCGAGTAACATCGAGATACCCTTCATGGGTAGGCTATCGACTACGCCTACTTCCACCAGACCACGTACTATGTTCGAATCAAGAGAGATTCGGTGGATCGGTACGTTAATATACCTTCCCCCAATTCCGCGAATTATGACGGATTCTCCTGTCGCCATCTGTGACTCGCATGGCATACTCTGTTTTAAAACCAGCGATTGGGTTGCTCCAGTGTCGCAAAGGATTTTTACTTTCCGCCAATTCGTGTGGTCAGTTATCGGATATATCAGACCATCCGACACAAATGGTTGGAACTCCTCCCTGATTTTATCGCCGTCGTTCTCTGCAGGGGGTTGGTAGGTGGTGATAAAGCCTTGCGGTTTACCAAGTGGTCTTTTCATCGAGTTCACATTTTCCCTTGCGGGGCAGTTCATTGCAATATGTCCAACCTTCCTGCAATAATAGCACGTTACAGGCCTATGTGTCTTTGTCATTTGATAGGTGGGTGGTCGGATCGAGTTGTTTGGGGATCTGTTGCTGATGTCAGGGGGTCGATATATCTTACTGTCTGGACTATGCCCTAAGCTGTGGGTAACGCTACTTGTTTTCCGGGAGTTCGAGCGGGTCTCGGATAATTTTAGGGGTTTATTTCCCTCGCATGCATGCGTCAGGGCGTACTCGTCGGCAAGGATTGCCATTTCGTATGTTGTGTCGATCCGCCTCTCGTCCAGGAATAATTTTAGTTCACTAGGGAGGCAGCTCTTGAACTCCTCCATCAAGATCATTTGACGGAGTTTTTCGTAATCAAAGGTGGCATCTTTAGCTGAGGTCCACCTATTGAAATGAGTTTCTTTCTGACGGAAGAATTCGACGTACGTCTGGTCTTCTTCCTTTTGGCCTGACCGAAATCGTTGCCGATATGCCTCAGGCACTAACTCGTAACTATGGAGGATGGCACGTTTCAGGCGTTCGTATTCGGTGCAATCTGCTAAAGATAGGGAGGCATACACTTCCTGTGCTTTTCCTTTCAGTGCCGTCTGTAGCAGCATCGGCCACGCATCCCTGGGCCATTTAGCGCTCAAAGCTATCTTCTCAAAATGTAGGAAATACCCGTCCACATTTTCTTCGTGGAACGTCAGTACGAGCCGGATATTTCTGGGGATGTCGAATTCTTTCCTTCTTTCCTGACGGGGTTCAAGTCTGCTCTCTGTCAAAATCCGCAACACGGACTCGTCCACTAGGTCATTATCGACCAAATGTTCCGTCACTATCTCAATTAGTTTGGCTTTCCGCATACCCGGTCTGGTCTAACTTATACTCTCTCGTTATTGATAATATGTCATCTTTTTTCATCTTGCACAGTTCTTAAAATGATGGTGACTCTAGGAATGCTTGAACCAGTGTCATCTTTTTTTTTTTTTTAAACACCTCTTGTTACTTTAAATGTGTCCACTGTCTAGTGTCTTTGGAGAAGGATAATCCCGGACGAGAGCCCCATTTATGTTACGACCCGGAATGTCTAGTCGTAACACAAAATAAAATTATTTAAAAGAAATTAGTTTTCCCGGGTTTTTAGATACGGGAGGGATATATCCATTTTCTCGAAAGACATTTATAAACACAAGACAGGAAAAACACATCCAAGTAACAATACCGAGGCCAATGGAAAAATTAACACAATTTTATTTATATATATAAAAATATATTCTAACGAAAATAAAAGAGAATGTGTAACTGGATGAACAAACAAACTTGAAATAGATTCGAGAGAGAATTTCCACGCAAAAGAAATAAACACTTCACACCCTGTCGTCTGCTTTTAACTCCAAAATTGAAGGATATCCTTTTGTGTTTTTGTTTTTGTAGTTGTTTTCATATATGAGAGAGAGATATAGAGAGAGAGATATAGAGAGAGAAAAATAAACAATCGACTCACTCAGCGCCGGGTTTTAAATATTTCTGTTGCATTCCTTTCTTTTGAAACAATTTCGTTCCTTCGTCCATTGGATACATCGTCATTCCTCATTATCGCCTTTTTTCGTTTTCTCTGTCGTCAAAATATATTGTTCATTTCTTCGCCGTCGTCAGCACCACAAACGCCGTCACCATCGCCAACAATGTCGCTTTCCTGACCCTCCTCCTCAGCTGCTATATCGTAACTGTCTCGCCACCCTGCGCCACTCCTTTCCCTCCCTCTAATGGTATACCTTTCTCTCTCTCTTTGGCGCCCCCTCTCTCACTGTATGTACCTGCATCTCTCTCGCGTCACTCGCTCTATAACACACGATGCAGATGCCTGCAGCTTTTCCTCTCTCTAGTTTCATATCTTCTCTCTCCCCCTCTCTCTTTCTTTACAGTTTATAGGCGTCCCCTCGCTGTATTTTTGTATGTTCTCTCTCTCTCTCTCTCTCTTTTTCTTTTTCCGGATGTTTATAAATTCACTGAGAGCAGACGACAATATAAAGCGCGATAAAACAGAATTTTCTCTCTCGACTTTTTTTTTTTTTTATAATATTAAAAGTAATTATTGTCTCAAATTATATATTTTTTTCACATATTTGTAACACATGCAATATAGTTTCCATTCTGCCAGATCTACAGCAGATATGCTAACAGTTATATCTCATAGGATTAGCGAATCTCTGGACAAAGGCTTCCTTTCTAGGGCAATTGCTCTTGACATATCAAAGGCCTTTGATAAGGTATGGCATAAAGGCCTACTTCACAAGATTTCCAGCTATGGTATAACTGGAAATGTTTTTCAATTATTAAATCATTTCTCTCTGATCGGCTCATAAGAGTAGTGGTTAATGGGCAGAAATCAGAGGCTCTCAGTATTAATGCTGGAGCCCCTCAGGGGTCCATCCTGGGCCCAACTCTCTTCCTGATCTACATCAATGATCTCACAAAACACATACTTAAAATCATTCGTCGACATTTATGCTGATGACACGACCATCTATGGCAACACTTCAAAGGCCGTAAATGACCAAGTTCTCTCTGATTCTCTCTCCTCTGATCTTGAGCGTGTGGTACAGTGAGGGAAGAGATGGCTGGTTACTTTTAATGCATCTAAACCCAAGTTCCTATCTTTACATCATCAACGCTCTGATCCCCATTTGGTATCAATTGAAATGGATGGCTCTCGTCTTGGGGAGGCTCCATATTTTGACAAGCTTCTGGGATTGACCTTTACTCCTGATCTGAAATGGAACACGTACATCAAATCCGTTGCCAAGGTCGCTGGAAAAATCGTGGGATCCTTCTACTGCTCCAGAAGCTATTTCACTGCTGATGCAATTCTCTATCTATATAAAAGTCAAGTACGTCTAAGGATGGGGTACTGCTGCCACATCTTGCAAGAGCTGCTAAAAACAGCCTATCCTGCTTTGACAGAGTACAAAATAGACTTCGTAGCTTAGTGGGGGGGTGCCCTTTTCTCTCTCCCACAGAGGATACGTTGCGAGTGTGTCTCTGTTTTATGGTTAATTCCTTGGCAGGTGCTCGTCTCAGCTCCAATCTCTGGTCCCGCTCACCAATCTTTCACAAAAAACACCCGTCTAGCTGAAACCACTGTCAATAATTTTCCTCACTCTTTATCTGTGCCAAAATCAAAACGTAGATTCCATGAACAAAGCTTCTTTCTTAGAAGTGTACGCCTGTGGAACTCTCTGCCGTTTGCCTGTTTTCCGCCTGATTACAACTTGGATCTCTTCAAGTTCAACATAAACAAATTCCTGATAAACCGCCCTCTTAAGTAAGACACTTTATCAGACCTCTATTACTAACGATTACTACGATATTGTCCCATTGATTACTGTACACGCAATAACCCTTATCCTCGAGTCGCCTCTGGGCCTTGATAAGTTGTGACTATCATGTAAAAAAAGAAAAGAAAAGACAATTGCACTTAAGGGAACAGTGAGGATACTAAAAAGATCTTTCGGCTGGTATCAATAAAAAGCAGAGAAGTGTTCGCAGCTGTTATGGCTGCCCCATACCCAGCATTATTATCTTAAAAGAAAGAAAGAAAAAAAAATTTGAATTCCTACTAGACCCTCTCCTAAGGTCTCTCTGTACAGGGCATGAGGATGCTTTTCTTACTAGTAAACCCTGACCAAATATCCAAAATAACACGGTATCCAAAGTTCAAATAAGATCCCCTCGACATGGCCATACATTGGCTCATACGAGGAATGGTTCATCTTCTCCAAGTGATGTTGCTTGAATACTCCAGACTCCACCAGATTAGATGAAATCTTGTCCTGTAATCCGGCAGGACCAAAAGATTACAAGAAAGATATACTATAACATAATTAAATGATCGATTTGAGGAGAAGAAAATTAATGTTCTCCATTTTTTTTTTTTTTTTTTTTTTTACTCACTCAAGATAAGTAAAAGGCAGAACTTTGGTTGAACACTCGGATATTTATGTATTTTATTATAGACATTGAGTGTTAGCCTCAGGAAGGACTTGATTTCTGAGACTGCGCGCGTGTGTGCGCACCTATTTATTTTAACAATAAATATGTACTTTTATTTTGTATAAGAGTAATAACTAGAGTGCTCAATTACGTATATAAGAATATGTTCTTTATTTTACATTTTTAAGATCTGGATTGTTTTCTGTGAAACCGCAGGTATCGATAAACGCTCGAAATAATCTCTCTCCCTATATATATATATATATATATATATATATATATATATATATATATATATATATATATACACGCGCGTGCTCGCTTACACTTTATTGTTGCTGCTGCCGGGAAAGAGTTCTTGTTACTTGATAAAGCGTTCGTTGACGGTGGTGACGACCTTAAAGATCTTTTCTGAGAGAATACTTACTTTTCTTTGTCGTTTTTTTTTTTTCTCTACGTACATCTTGACCTCCGCTTTTATATCTATCCCTTTGTTTGTTTTTAAATGCGAATAAGTTTCAATCTCCTCCTATGTTTCGATCTCGCCTCTTCTCTGTCTGTCTGTCTGTCTGTCTGTCTCTCTCTCTCTCTCTCTCTCTCTCTCTCTCTCTCTCTAATACTACTCAACACAACACCATGCTTTCTGGAATAATTCTCTGCTTTTCACAATAAACATTAGTCCTCCCCATCTCGAACACTTTCACCCCTCCCTTCCTCTCTCTGTCTCTCACACACACATTCGCATATCGACATTCGACTCCTCCCTCCTTCTTTCTGTCGTTGCTCTTTATCCCCCTCCCTATGTCTATCTGTCTATCTCCATCTTCAATTTGTAGACACGGATTTCTTCAGTCTACGCCAGAGAGTACTAGTTTTTAGTTCACTAGTTCAGAGAAGACGGTGACTTAGACCGTCTCGCTCTTTTCTATTCTCACGGATTTTTTAAGGGAAAGTAAGAATATAAATAAACTCATCTACATTTGCAAGAAAATAAATAAAAGTTGGATAAATTGCTGGTCACAGTCTAAAAAAAAAATTGTTTTTTTTTTAAGCTGATAAATAAAAAACAACAAAAAACAAACTGGAAACAAAACAACAACAAGAGACATTTTTGTAGGATTCCCGTTTTTATTATTCAAGATCTGTCCATCTTTGGAGGAAGTTCACCTGCTACAAGATGGGGAATTGTTTAAAAACACCAAACGCAGATGATATATCTTTGCTCAGGGGAAGTGACAGTAATGATGGTTCAGATCCGGCCCTAGGGCCACCACCACCATACCAGGTTTGTTAATTTTTTTTTTTTTTTTTTTTTTTTCCTCCAATGTTTTTAGATTAAGATTGAGGGGTAGGGATCATATCTATATTCATTCATTCATTGTGTATGAGATTTTTTTTTTTTTTTTAAAGCATCAATAATTTATATAAAAATACCAAATAATTCACATAAAAAAGCAACATCATTCCATATAAAAAAAATCAGAAAAAAACAAAACAACAACAATAATCCACAAAAAAAATAAAACCTTCACATTAATAAAAAAAAAAAAGGGAACCAAATCCACCTTTACAAGAAAAAAAAAAAAAAGGACCAATATAAAAACAAAGGGGAGAAGATGCCTCGCCTTTCTTTTGTTTGGAAACATAATTTACTTATATATATTTCATCTTCGACGTTTTTTGTTTTTGTTTTTTTTTAAATATTTCCATGCGATCTCAAATAAATTTAAACCTTTTCCCTTTTTTGTTACTAATATAGAGCTTAAATACTAATTATTTAATTTATTAATATTAATTTGGAATTGCGTATTATGATTTTTTTTATGTTCTCCAGGATTTCTTTTTTTTATATATATATATATTTACAAAAAATGACCATGATTCCAGATGTACGAAGAAGCAAAACGAAACATTAAAATAAAATTAAAAAAAAAAAACGTATTATTTACTCTATTTACTTAGTAGTTAATTTTTTAACTACGATTTAGCAATTCCTTGTTTAAAAAATAAGGTTTTGTTTAATATTTGATGAAATATGCCTTTTAATTGTTATTTTTAACTCCAGTAATAACTTATATACATATATATTTGGTAATTTCTTTCTCTTGGCCGAGTATGTTTACATTTTGTGCATAAAAATCTTCCTTTCAACTATATTGACACCAGACTTTAGATTTATCCTAGTTTCTATGCGATTGATCGGGAGTTGTGTATTTTTTAAAGACTATTACTGTATTAAATAAAGATACGATCTATTTATTTATAGAAATTGTTCTTTGAATTAACAGAGAGAAAAAAAACTGGTTATACTAAAATTAATAATACGTAGTCGTACTAATTTTGGTTTAATACTAGTGGTCGGTCATAAAAACTGGTTAAAAAAGAAAAGCACACACACTTATTAAAAAATGGTTATTTTTTACGACAGTACCCAACGTAGTATAAACACTTCAATCTTCTGATGTTAAGAACAGCTTTAAGAAATAAACACCTACCATGTTAAGAACGGCTTTCGAGGTTGGAGTGTTTATTCCGAAAGCCGTTCTTAACATGGGGAGGTTGAGTGTTTATACAACGCTGGGTACTCTCGTAAAAAAAAAAAAATACCAACAAAATGTATACATTTGTTTAGAAAAATAATATTTGCGATAAAAATTAAGGTGCTAATGCAGAGAGTGATCCGCGCTATTTTTTAAAATCGTATTTCCACGTTTGATGATATATTTTTTTTTTATTATTCAATTGTAAGGTTAAAGTACAGAATAGATACAAAACATCCTCCCCTCCCCATGTTAAGAATGGCTTTTAAAATAATATTAATAACGTTATTATTTCAGCACAGACAGCGGACTCTCTGCATAAGTACCAAAGTTAAATATTGTTTTTAATTTTTCAAGGAATATTTTTTTACTGACTATAAATGAATTTAAAAAATGAATAAACAAAAGTATTTGTTGTAAAAATAAACGGTACTCATGCAGAGAGTGATCCATGCTGAAATAATAACGTTATTATTTAAAAAGCCATTTTTAACATGAGGAGGGGAGGGTGTTTTGTACCTATTCTGTACTTTAACCTTACAATTGAAAAAAAAAACAAACAAACATATAAAACTTTAATTAAATATGGAAATACGATTAAAAAAATAGCGCGGCAGCCGCGGCACTTAGAACTAAATAAATAAACGACATTTTTTTTTTAACACTTTTTTTTTTCAATTTTCATTTTGTTCAAGTTGGGGATGGGGCATCCTACCGGATGGCAGACAATTCACCCCGTATTCCAACCAAGAGATCTTTTTAAGATTCTAGCCGTTCCTTTAAGTGTAAATTGTTTATAATGTGTGATGAAGGAACAATTACAGAGTGCTCAAGTTACAGTTGCACTACTCAAGTGCTCAAGTTGAGCACTTGAGCTTGAGCAGTGCAACTTGCTCAACTATGTTAGTAACTGCACTAGTGCACTATGTTAGCACTGCTCAACTATGTTAGTAAGAGCATAACACCATTATATATCTGTTATCTTAAACTTTTCTACTTTAAGAAAGCTGCCATTAAAACAACATTATCTCGACCAAATTAGCTCTAGTTTTAATAACAATATTCGTTCAATTAATGATGTAATTAATAAACAATACCGTAATAATTCGGTAATTGCAG
>NC_136488.1:147022760-147230260 GCF_053919585.1 Euprymna scolopes
CGTACTTTAACTTTACGGTATTGAATTTTTGATTTCAATAAAACAATCAATTAATAAGTATAATAAAATAATTAATGCGTAAGTCATGTAGAAGCAAGAAACACACACACCCACACGAAGCCTGATTCAAATCCAATGTAAACATTAAACAAATATTCGTCATAATCAAAATGTTCATTTCAATAGTCTTATCATATTCATTATTGAAGCGACACATCCATTTTATTAACCCTTATCCGCGATTGGGTTTTTAAGAGTGGACTCATTAGTAAAACACACACACACACACACACACACACACACACACACACACACACAATTTTATATCTATAATAAATGTGTTGTTTTTGTTTAAAGTAAAAGTAAAAGTCCAGGCAGATTCAGTTTTCTGATGTGTGTGTGCGAGGGGGGGGGGGCTCCAGTAAAATGCACGATTATAAAGAAAAAATCCAAAATAAGAGCGTTGTTTATGATCACGGAAGATCAGAAAAACATCGGTCCCAAGCATAACACAAATATAAACAAAGGCTGAAGAGAGTTAAACATAGAAGAACCCAAAAGACTGGTCTCTCTCTCTCTCTCTTGTGTTGGATTTGAAACCGACGATACTGATGTTTTCTGATCTCCTGTAACACACACACACGTACACGCGCGTATATATGTGTACGCTCTTCAAAATAAAAATAAATACTCATTGCTGTGTAGTCATCAGGTTATATATTTTTTTAAAATAAGCTAAACAAAAGATAAAGATCTCTTTGTTATTGAATACGTAACATCAGGGAGTCAGTCACTCAGTCACTTAGTGTTTTCTTTTTTTTAATTTTTATTTTTGTGCTACTCAATAGGAGTTGAAGTTCTTGGCCTTTTGGTCAAGATCAAAGTGTAGTATCTGTTCTTCATTGCTGCACTTCCATTTCTTGTTCTCTTTCGGTGGAGGAGAAATCCTTCACGACTGAGACAATTTTTATTTTTGTACCTTTTCTCCACGTTAAAAAACGACCCTGGTGTCTAACTCTGCCCCGTGGGGAGGCATAGTAAATAGGTACTCAATAGGAGTTCTCACATGTCATGATTAGTGGTTACTCAGTGCTCACGTGCTGGTACTTCTTTGAGTCTGAATGACAACAAGTCTCTTCAGATGTCCAGTTACTCTCTACTTCTTTTAATTCTACCCACCCCACCCAAAGTGCCAGTATCCACACCCTTCCTATGGAGATTTGGTTAGCGTCGCCTTCTCTTTGGCCCTTTATGACTATTTTGTATGCTAGCCTATCAGCCGAGGCTGGTACCATTACATTCTTTTTTTGGTATTATTATACAAACACCGTGACAGCGTTAGGGTTAGGGTTACGATTAGGGTTAGGGTTAGGGTTTAGGGTTAGGGTTAGGTTTAGGGTTAGGGTTAGGGTTAGGGGTTGGGGTTAGAGTTAGGGTTAGGGTTAATTCGCTGTCACGGTGTTTGTATAGTTTTACCCTTTTTTTTGGGGGGGGTCATGTGGTGTTGTTGTTAATAATAATAATGATGATAATTCAAATTCACAATATCAGGAAGTTACTGTTATTGTTTATTATTATTATTATGATGATGATGAGATTCACAATATTAGAAAGTCATTAAGTTATGTAATGAAGATTTGGTATCTGTATGAAACTACTTCTGTTAATTCTACACTTAACTTTAGCGGACCCGAAGGAGCTTGCCCCCCCTCTCTCTCTCTATTTTTTCCATCTTTTTTATTTTTTTTCAAATTTTTCAACAGATTATTATCGAATGGACTAGTCAACCAGATTATCAAATACAATGGGAAAAGGTGCTCAGTTTCTAATGCAACGTTCTAGTAAATCGATCTACGTTTTTAGTAGTTTAGCCGTTTTTGGAATTTTGTTTATTAAAATAATCTTTAAAAGACTAAACTGCTCAAAAAAAGGCTAAATTCGAGAAATGTGGCCTAAAAACATAGTGCCGAAATGGGTTACTGGAGCGGGAGCGTTGCATTAGAAACTGAGCAGTGAGCACCCGAGCCGAGCACCCCTACAAATATTCAAATATTGACCTTTTTTTTTTTCATTCTATTCGATAATCTGGTAGACTAGTGTCCATTCGATAATAATCCGTTGAAAAAATCGATGCCCCCCCCCCCAAAAAAAAAAAACGAAAAATAGAGAGGAGGGGTCAAGCTTCTTCGGATACATCTTAACTTTTAGTGCTCAATTCGGTAAGTTGTTCTGGTCTGGTGTTATGAATCATCACCCCCAGACATTACCTCCTCCTTTGGGATGTAATGTCTGTTCTTTTGTCATTAGCCCATTTTCCACGTATTATCTTCTCCTTTGGGGTGAGATGTAATCTTCATACGTCATATCATCCTCCAAGGCATTACCTTCTATTTTGTGGATGCGTAGTTGTTTATAATGTCGATAGCACCATTCCAGGTTTGTAAAATAATAATAAAATCGCATTTTTTTTTTTAAATCTTAATTATTATTTTTAATTTAACTGTTTAAATGTAACTTTACAATTTATATTAAATTTAGTATTCACAGTTTGGAATATTTTTGTTGTGGTTATTTTATTAAACTTAATTTCCCATAGAAAGAAAAAAATCAACTTCAGACGTTGATATTAACAGGACAAACTTAACAGCATTTAGAAAATATAAAATTTAAAGTATTTGCTCGGTCGACATTTTATTTTTTCGTCTCTATTTTATTTTATTTTTTTTCGTCAAAACTCATAAGAGACAAAACATAAATAACTTTCCATTTGAAATTCCTGTGAAAATATTGACACAATACAAAACAAAGAACTTAATGAAAAAAAGAAAAGTAGTGAAATGTCACAAAATAATTTGTTTTATTTTTTACTAAGCATTTTCCGAGCATTGCCTGGGATTTTTTTTTTTACTTTCATTTTAAGGTAAATGTTTACTTTAGGGTCCTAGACTCAATATTGCCGATAGAATTATACTTATTAACAACAAAACAAACAGTAACAAACACAATAATATAGAAAGACTTTTATGGTGTAGGTTTACGTACTCGTCCCAGAATGAACATGTCATATTCCAAAAATTATGTGAATTGATCATGTAGTTTTTTTTTTGTTTTTTTTTTATTATGAAAATTACGATTTTTCGCGATTAACAATAAAATACTACGAATAAAATAGCACAGTCTGTAAATCTCGGTAGTCGAATGGAGTTGTCGTCCTTTGAATTTTAACACATTCTAAATCAATATGGCCGCTTCCAAACCCCGTCTTCTCGCATCCTCATAAAATTTTATTTTCTTTTTTTTTTTAAGTACTCGTTCAGTTTACTTTTATTACAGAATATGAATAAGGACCAAAAAAGTTTTGAATATAACCTCCGAGTGAAATATATATTTTTTAGTTTATTAATATTAGTTATTAATTTTATTTATTTTTTTCGTATTTATTTATTTACAAAACTATTTCACTTCCTGATTCCTTGGTCAATTTTTTTGTGTAGAAAAAGGAAAGTTTGTTTATAAATATTTTTAGATTTTTAGACCCCCTCCACAACACGCACACTTCAAGAAGGATAGAATATTTTCTTTTCATGACCGGGTACTGTATTTGGCAGATTTGCCGTTTAGTTGTACAAATAGCCTCCAACCCTGTTATCAAAAAAGGGGCACGTTGGGTCGACACCGGAGGGGTATATATCGTAAACAGAAGTTTGTTTATATTTACGTGATTATTGAAAATGTAATCCTGTGATTAAAATTAACCACGTTGTTTAACAAATAAAAAAGAGAAATAATGCAAGATGAAGTTTTAAAATGATTAAATGTGTTTTATTTTATAATTTAAAAATAAAAACATTGAACAATATAAATAAAATGTTGGTTTTGCCCTCGAAAAGAAATAATGAAAAATGAAGTTAAATATGTGGAGACGCAGGAAGAAGTGTTTCCGCGCATCATCATATGCATCCGAGAACAATATAAATGTAAAATCAAACCAAAATCTTATTTGTAATTTTCAATGTTTTAAATTTTAAATGGATAACCTTTACGGAGATGGTCCCAACGTCCGCCTCGTTCTGAGCTCAAGGAGAGGCCGTCTGACGTAGGCGGTGTTGAGGCAGACAATTACCCCTTCAATAAAGTGCCCAGTTGTTAACTTAAGGAGAAAAAAAAAACCCCGTTCCAATAATTAGAATTTTAATTTTTTTCTTTTAAACAGTTCAAATAATTAGAATTTAAAAAAAATAAACAGTTCAAATAATTAGAATTTTACAAAATAAACAGTTCAAATTTTTGATAATTCAACAGTTCAAATAATTGGAATTTTACAAAATAAACAGTTGAAATAATTAGAATTTAAAAACAAAAAAGCAGTCCAGTCCACATGATTAGAATAGTTCCATGTGGTTAGTTAACCCTGTAAAATTCTGTGATTTGTTTCACAATATTTGTAAAAGCATCTGTCTGTGACATATCGCATATTTTAGGGTTAGGATAATTTCCTGCTTCGACACCCTCTCCCCAAACTCAGAACGAGGCGGACGTCGGGACCATCTCCGTAAAGGATAACCAAAAATGTTAAATTATAAAAAGAAACACGGTTAATCATTTTAAAACTGCATTTGTAAACAAACTTCTGGATATATACCGCCGACGACCCAACAACGTGTCCCTTTTTTGATAACTGAGTTGAAGGCTATTTGTACAACTGCCCATGTATATATATATATATATATATATATATATATATATATATATATATATATATATATGAGAGAGAGACATATACATCTATACACGCACACACATAATTGTTCTGTTTTGTATAATTTTAACGTACGAACGTAAATACATCCTTTTACGAAGTTAATATGAGAAATGTAATTTATATTTGCAAACAGTATGATGTTTGTCACACTATTCGTCACCCTCTTTTTTCGCACCCTTCTTTTTTGTTTAGTATTAATGGATTACATGAGCTATCTAAAATATTTCAACTTAGTTACACATGTCACACCGGTGTAAGGCAAAAATAATTCCCCGTTTTATTTTCGTCCGATTCGAATTGTTTTTTTTTTTTGGGGGGGGGGCTATTTTTAGTGTTGCTTTAATATTACATTGAAATTGAACCTTGTATTGTTTTAAATTTGGTCTTTGTTGTTATGGTGAAATAATTATTATTTAGAAAACTATTATTTAACATGGGGAGGGGGAGGGTTAACTATTCTTCACCATCACCTAACAATTTAATAAAAGAAACACGTTTCGAGTGAACGCTGAGTTACGTCCGGTTATTTTAGAGTAAAAAAAAGAAAAAGAAAAAAAAGGCCAACTTCCGGTGGCGTGCGCGTGGACCTTAAGTTCGTGTTTAATTTACTACAACGTTATAATAGAAAACTGAACAAGCCGTGAAAAGTCATAAAAAATAATTTTAAAAAGTTTTTTTTTTTTTTAATTATCTGATACATAAGTGTCTATTAGATGATATTAAGAAAAAAGTTCCAAAAAGTGAAAATTGTGAAATTTAAAGGTAAGGCTTAAGGCTCAGATCCCCAACGTCCGCCATAGGAAGTTTGAAATGTTTAAGGTAGCAATAAAAAGTACCCTATCTTTTCTTGAAAAATAATTAAAAAAAAAGAAAGAAAAGAAAGAACATAAACAGAACCTTAACTTATTAATCGAAGGGAGGTAAATCTATTTTACTAAAAAATTTATTTTCAACAATTACTAGAAGGTTTTGTTTCGCATTTTACCTTTTGTTATTGATGTTACAAAACTTTCGTACATAAGTAATTGAAAAATCATTTTTTTCTAACAATTCTTTGTAAAGTAGATTTACCTCCCTTAGAACAACGAGTTAAGATTCCAAATTTAAAAAAAAAAAAAAAAACTATCTACGCCCACCCGCCCACCCCCCAATGATTTTTTTTTAAATTTAAATTTTACAAAGATTACTATTTTTACGAGATTGTTCCCCCCCCCCCCCCGAAATATCACGGAGACAGAAATTTGGGTTAAAATCAAGTTCCGACTTTGTTGACAGTTTTCATCAGCTGATGTGAATTGATGAATTTAGGAAAACTGGTCCCCGGAAAACTCGTCTCCGGAAAACTCATCCCCGGAAAACTCGTTCCCTTTTGCTAGGTAGGAAAACTGGTCCCTTATTGAATAAATATCGATTGAAAACACATGTTATGACCTTTCTTCAAGAAGATATTGTCTTTAAAAGAGAATACACATCCCATAATATTTTTTTTAAAATATTTTTACTTGTTTACTGTTGTTTTAAAAAAAAATTAAGTTATTTTTTCTAAGTTTCCGTTTTCTACCTAGCTTTGAAAGTTTTTGATCTTTCGACTTATTTTAAAGAGTTTTAGTTTAAAAAAGAAAAAAAGTAATGTCGAGTGTTACTTATGAACAAAAAATGTCCGACATAAGAGGATCACGTCTTAGGAGGATAATTGCTCAAAAATAGAAAATTAAAGAAAATATTAAGGTCGATATAGTTTTAAAACGAGCCCCCCCCCCTCCAAAAGAAAATAAATTTGTATAATTTTAGGTAATAATGCACATCCCATAATATTTTTAAGAATATTTTTACATGTTTATTGTTTTAAAAAAATTAAATTGATTTTTCTAACTTTTTGTTTTCTACCTAGCTTTGTAAGTTTTTGGTGTTTAAACTTATTTTAAAGAGTTTATTTAGTTAAAAAGAAATAACAAGTAATGTCGCACTGGACATTACTTAGTAAATGATTTTTAACAAAAAATGTCCGAAAATTAAAGAAAAAAAACGGTAAATATCCAGATCCGCTACTACAGAACACCGACCACTCTAATTTGTTTTTAGATAGGTAATTGAGGTCACTGACAACGAATCTGATAGTCAAACTTGGGGCAAATTTACCGTTTGCATGGTATTTACCCCTGAACCCACGAACTTATTTCCACCATTTTGCAGCTTCCGTTTACGCTACGCGCATGCACGCTGTAGCATAAACGACGGCTTCACCAAGCAAACTACGTTGGGGGAGGGGATTTTTTTTTTCCAGGACAGAATTTTCTAATTTTCAAAAATGCATTATAGCACTTTTTGGGTGGAAAATTTAAAATTAGCTGAAAAAGAAATAAAACAAGAAAAGGAAAGCACTCCAAGTTGGAGTGGTGGGGGTGGGGGTTAATTTATCTGTTTTTTTTTTTTTGTTTTGTTTTTTTTTTTTACCTGGAACATAGAATTTTCAAAAAGTAACGCACCGACATTTACCAATTAGAACACCATTCAACATTTTCCGAAGATTTTACTGTTTACATTGGGGGCGCGAGCGGGGGTGGATGTGATGTTGGGGCGGGGAAAATGTTAAATGGTGTTCTAATTGGTAAATGTCGGTGCGTTACTTACGGAAAAACGTTTAACTAAACTGCAAAAGCACCTCACCTATTAAGCCACATAAGTTCTATAATTGAATCCCCCTCCCGCAAAAAAAAAAAAGAATGAAAAACATAAAGATGTTTGGTGCTTATGTTTTTGTAAACCACATTAAAAACTACGTGAGACAAGAGAAAAAAAAAAAAAAAAGTCCCAATTTGTTGTACTTTTCTTTAACTGTAAGTTATTAAAAAAATGTCAGTCCGTAATTTTTTGATTGGTAATGGTACGCCATGTGAGAAGGCAGTTTGCTAGGTGAAGCAAGCCGTCGTTCATGCTGCAGCGCACACGCGCGTAGCGTAAACGGAAGCTGCAGAATGGTGGAAAGCTATTCGTGGGTTCGGGGGTTAATACCATGCAAACGGTAAATTTGCCCCAAGTTTGACTATCAGATTCGTTGTCAGCGACCTCAATTACCTATAAAAAAACAAAACAAATTAGAGTGGTCGGTGTTCCGTAGTAGCGTATCTGGATATTTACCGAAAAAACTGAGGTAGATCGACTTTTAAAATGAGCCTTCCCCACCTCCAAGATAAAATAAATTTGTATATTTTTAAGTACTGCACAAGTACCACCGAAATGACTTTTAAACGATATCCTTCCCTCCCCATGTTAAGAATGACTTTCGAAATAATGTTATTATTTCAGCGCGGCACAATAATGTTATTATTTCAGCCGCGGCAGGCGCGGCAGCGGCACCAACATTATATAAGACCGTGTTTTCTTTTTTGTTGTTTTGTAATAATACAAGAATTATTTAAACTGAATTAATTCTTCTAAATAAAATAATTGCTTTCTTTGATAATACGTGTTTTGGGTTTGTATTACTGTACACATAGATTCGAAAAAGTTGTCAAAAAAACAAATATATAACAAATAAATGTTATCAAATGAAAGATAAGTTACTTTTCTACCTAACTGGATATATTTTTCGTGTTTTTATTGAATGTAACATGTTTATTCAGCTCGAAAAGCATACAGTGTTTACCGATGTATTGGACAATTCAAAATGGCGCCCGACACTCTCTTTAACACGTAAGTTCAGGAAAAGATATTAGAAATAATAAACTATACAAAATACTGTTAGAAATTCGCTCATTATATGTTACCGTGACATAGGTTGACATATATTCGGTGTTTTTTAAATAGTATTTTATCTAGTTTATTATTTATAACACCTTTTCCCAAACTTACCATGTTAAAGAGAGTGTCGGGCGCCATTTTGAATTTTCCAATACATCGGTAAACACTGCATGTTTTTCGAGCTGAATAAACATGTTACATTGAATAAAAACAAAAAAATGTATCCAGTTTGGTAGAAAAGTAACTTATCTTGCCTTTGATAATATTTATTTGTTATATATTTGTTTTTTTGACAACTTTTTCGAATCTATGTGTACAGTAATACAAACCTGATATTTATTCAATAAGGGACCAGTTTTCCTACCTAGCAAAAAGGGGAGGATTTTTCCGGGTACGAGTTTTCCGGGTACGGGGTTTCCGGAGACGAGTTTTCCCGGCACCGATTTGATATATACGAATTCCCTGAAAAAGTCACTATTGATTAAGGTTTACCAGTTTCAAAATATGCAAACGAACTTGGCTGTTATTCAGAATATTTAAAAACGCGTTAACATTAATCAAAAGTGACGTTTCTAGCGTAGACACACACACACGTTATATATATATATATATATATATATATATATATATATATATATATATATATATAACTACTTCATTTACTCACATAAAAATAATATACAAAAATATAAATTTATGCGTAAACTTTAAGTATTTACTTCAACAGTGCTCAATACGTAGGTAGAGCTAGGTGTATCAAAATTTTTGTAGGAATTTTTGACACCTCTAACACGAAACTGCAAATAAAATATAAAAAAAAAACTCGTAATTTCTCTTTTAAAGGTGGGTTGTTTATTTTCTTTGGATTATACTTCCAAAATAAACTATTAAAGTTGTTTTAAAAGTAATAGAAATATTTTTTTTATTTTTTAAAAAACAGTAATGAAATTAATTGAATGTTACGAGTTCAGTATTTTTCAATTTTTAAACTTTAAAAATCTATCAAAATTTTTCTATTAATTCTATTTTTACGATATTTTCAGGGTCAATGTGAAATTTTATGCTCTTACCAATAAACCGAATATAATATTTTATACAAACGTTTTTTTTTTTAATTCACGCCCCCCATTTTGAAATGTCTATTAAAAAGTAAATACTTAATTCATGTACCAAAGTTTTATATATCACAAATTGAAGATAAAAGATCAATAAATAATATATTCAAATTTAAAACAAAAAAAAGTAGTGTTTTTTAGAAATTTACCTGTAAAGTCCGAAGTTTTAAACCTTAAAAAAAAAAAAAACACGTTGTTTGTTTATTTTTTTTTTAATGAAACCTTGGTCCTTGCTCCTTTTAATTGAAAAAAAATTAGGGCTTGAATTACATTTTTCGAGGAGTTATAAGCTTCGAAAGAGAGCGGGTGGAATTCAATAGTTTTCACGAAATTTCTGACACTGCTAAGGTAGAGCTAGGTAGTATGACTATATATATATATATATATATATATATATATATATATATATGGCGATTAAGCTACACTGAATATTCTGCGTTTCATCCACTCTAGAATTCTTCAGGCTTAAGTCTGAAGAATCCGAGAGTGGATGAAACGCAGAGTATTCATTGTAGCTTAATCGTCATCTATATTTTATAACTTACTATGCACTTATGTTACCGTGCTATTTTTAATAGTATTTTCAAGTTAAGTTGAAGTTTCAAACCTTACAATTGAATAAAAAAAAACATATCATAAAACTTTAATTAAAAGTGGAAATACGATTTAAAAAATAGTACGGCGGATCAGTATAAACGCCCCAACCTCCCCATGTTAAGAATAGCTTTCGGAATATACACCCCAACCTCGAAAGCCGTTCTCAACATGGGGGTGGAGGGCGGTATTTCGAAAGCCGTTCTTAACATGGGATAGTTGGGAGTGTTTATACTACGCTGGGGCACGTCGTAAAAATTTACGGTGCTAATGCAGAGAGTGATCCGAGGGTGGGTGGAGGGCGGTATTTCGAAAGCTGTTCACTGATCACTGATCCGCCAACTACCTCATGTTAAGAACAGCTTTCGAAATACCGCCCTCCACCCACCCTCATGTTGAGAACGGCTTTCGAGGTTGGGGTGTTTATTCCGAAAGCTGTTCTTAACATGGGGAGGTTGTGGCGTTTATAATACGCTGGGGCTGCCGGCTCCCGGCTGCGCAGTGCGGTGCGCACGTCATAAAAATTGACCCCCTCTTTTCCCATGTTATAAATGGTTTTCTAATTAATAACGTTATTATTTCAGCACGGTAACATAAGTGCATAAGTACTATATATATATATATATATATATATAGTACTTACGCACTTATGTTACCGTGCTGAAATAATAACGTTATTAATTAGAAAACCATATATATAATCAGATCAGCTGACGAAGAATGTCAATGAAGAAGTACTGAACTTGATTTTAACCATAATTTGTTTATAGTACGAAAGCGGAAAAAAAAGTACAAGGTTTTGATTTTTTTTTTTCCCCCTAGTCTTTTTTTTATTTTCTTTTATAGATTTTTCACAGTTACGTCACACGCACACTCGCATAAAAATGTCATTTTAAACTATTCACGCACGAGCGCGCGCGCACACACAATCGATGTTATTGTTAAAATGTACGTAGCTTAAACCTTTTACTGCAGTTTCACGTCATTACCAATTGTCAGAAGTGTACCCAACTAACATCATTCGAAAAGAGGAAATATTTTTTTTTTTGCAAATGTTGAGATCGACAGCATAAATAGAATGCGATAAAAATTGTGTATAGATGATAAAAATGGTTTTATTTTCTTTTTTAACAGAGGAACCATTTCAAGCTAATATCTGTTTAGTATTACGCGTGTGGGTAGGTAGTTAGTTCTCCTCCCACTGCAAGAACTATGACACCAGGGTCGGAAAATGGGCGCCACCGAGGAGGAGCACCTTGACCTGCAAAAAAGTGCCTGGGCAGCCATGTCAGTATTTCCCGGTAAGGGCACCTCGAGCGATTAGCAATAAACTCCTGCTCAAAGAGAGAAGGTAAAGCCTGGGAGGATGAACCTTTTAGAACTTCACAGAACCAGCATTATTACACCACAATCAATATGGATACCAGGTCATTACAGGAATGTTGAATGTTAAATCTGTTGATTTAGGGAGCCGAGGATAAAAATCCCTATTTTACGCATCTGCTGGCAAACACGTTAGAAATGTGTAAATATCTGTAAATAATCGAGATTTTAACAAAATAGAGTATTACTCGGACCGGAAGTGTTTTTGTATTGCTCGTGGAGCCATTTATATATTTTGACAAAAAGTGTTAAAACATCGTTTTCCTCCTATTAGGACGTAATACTAAATTGATTTAAACTCTAAAACGTTCACTCGTTCAGCATGTCATAATCTCGTAAAAGAGATATATTATCGCTTATACATTAATTTTATTCCACTTTTTGAAGAAACTGTTTAGGTCGCCGATCTTTACATTTGCCGAACTTTTAATGGTGCCAATCGGATATATTTCTGACGATCAGTGTGCACTGATGTTGTAGTCCTTAGATTAAATTAAATACATCTTTATATCATTTGTTGTCTATTATGATTTTTTTTTTTTTTTTTTGCTACCCTAGTTCGGTTTGGATTGAGAGATTTGGTTTTATTTATGCATATTCCGAATTTTTTAAAACACGCGCATCTGCCCATTTTCAACACACACTTTTTTTTTTTTTAATTCAAAATGCTTTTAAAAAACTTCAGCGAATTTGTTTCCTATTAGCCCCCCCCCCCAAAAAAAAATAGGACGGTCAACATTAAAATTGTTCTTTTCATTTTATTCATTTTCTTTATTTTCAAAGCAAACAAATAAAAGATAGGTCATTTGTTGCATTTCCATGAGCGATGTTTCTGACAAAGGGAGAATAATTTCTGTTTTCTGGGTCAGAATCTATTACATTTAACGCAAGTTTTTGATCTTGAAGTAGTATATATATATATTTTTTTATTTTTAGCTCATTACATTAAGTGGCTTCATGCCTTGTCTGGAGTGATTTCCTTAAAAAATCGAAACTAAGGATAAAACATTAAACAAAAAAAAAAAGTTATATTTTATGTCCTTTATTAATTCCTTTAAGAAAGTACACGCAAAAGCGCATTTAAATAAAATAAAAAATAAAAAGATATATATAAAATCAATCAGTAAAGATTAAGTTTATAAGGCAAAGGATTCTGTAGACTTGAAGTAAATATTAATGTTTATATGTAAATCCCAATCAAATAAAAAAGCTCAATACAACCAAGATAGGAAATAGAGCTTATTATATAAGAATACAAATTCAAGACTGTAAAATATATCTTACATGAGTTTATTATTCGACAATATACTCAAATAAGGTATACATATATACCAATATTATCTTATTTGAATATATTGTCGAACAATAAATTCATGTAAAATATATTTTACAATCTTAAATTTGTATTCTTATACCCTTATAATTTCTTTTTTGTGTGTATTGATATTCATATTAAAACACCTTTTTCTATTTATTTTAAAAGAAAATACAACTTTGTTATATACGGGTCGTGGAATTGCATTCATCTGCAAAAGATCTAGCTAATTTGCATATTCTTTTAAACATTCATTTTAATTAATTCTCTATTAGTTTTTTTTCGTTTTTTTATGGGATGATCATCTTTAATTAACTATTACTTGTAATTATATTCATGCAGATAATCTACATGAATTATACTTGCGTAATAAGGTTATAGTAAACATAAACCTCTTTCTATATATATTTGTTTTAAAAAATTTGCCTACCAAACTCCTCTGTCAGTTTTTGGTCTACAGACATGAAACTTGATATATGATGTATTCAAACCCGTGTGAAACTTTATATTTGGGTTTTAGCTGGGGAAACTCCATGCAAAATTGTGAAAATTAAAGAAATGGAATTTGCCAGGTGAAAGTTGAACAAGGGCACTATAACTATGCATGCGTAACATAATAGCTATAGGCCATGTTTTAATTTTTAGCCTTGCAGCAAATATGTCTTCATAGCTCATGCATTAACGTCCAAGGAAAATATAACTCGTAAGCTGAGCGTTTTGGTTTCGATTCTCGGTGGTGGCGCATGAGTCAAATATTTTTTTTTCAAACTTTATATATTGGGTACAATATAATATAATAATAAAACGAAATCTGCATTGCATAAAATATCATATTTAAGTGTATTTTACGACCAATGCTGGACGGCCTGCTAGTGTATATATATATATATATATATATATATATATATATATATATATAAAGCAAAATAAATTGGATTAACATGACAAAAATGTTCAAGATAGGCGGAGAAAAGTGACTAATCAGCTCAAATCCAACGAAACTAACTCATTTGAGCAGCTAATATTTCTTATTAATTGAAAGATTTTCTTTTGATCAATAAAGATGAACTATTTTAGCCACTCAAATGAGTTGATTTAATGGTATTATTTGAACTGATCCATCACTTTTTTCCACTTATCTACAAAATCATCACTCTTTCTTTACTGAAACTGACCACAACTCTAGAGTCAGAAGGTTGCGTGTTCAAATCACATCGTGGTCACCATTTATAAGAATTGGTTTTATTCAGTGGGTGTTAAAACCAACTCCTATATTTGATTAGTAAGAGTTTATTCAATTACCTATACCGGTTGGTATAGTTAAAAGAAAAAGTTGGACATTGTTCAAGTGAAGAAATTAAAAGTGAGAAAGTTCTTTGGGATCCCGACAAAGATAGTCAATGCTTGCACGATTAGTGCGCACGCGCACACACACACACACACACACACACACACACACACACACACACACACACACACATTTCCTCCTTGCTTTTGGTTATTTTTCTTGACTTTTTAAGGTTTTAGCTGCAATTGAAACGATTTTAAGTTCAAGAGTTTTATAACAATTTGGTTTAATTTAATAATATAATGACTACGGCTATGACAAGGGAATATTCTTTTCATTGTTTTGACTCTCGAGTATATATCCGACACAGTTAGACAATCGAGAACCACATAACTCTATTTATAAACATATAAGATATTAACTGATATATACTCGAGAGTCAAAATGATGAAAATAATATTCTCTTGTCATGTTTGATCGTGGTTATAAATGGATGATGAAGATGACAACGATGACGACGAACCGGATCCACATTTCTATCAGGATGACATGAAGACGATGCTATATTTCCAAATGATAATGATTATTATTATCATTATTATTACGATGACTACGACGACACTAACCCAGACGAAATTTGGCGGGGGGTTGGGGTGGAGACATCCTTTATCAACAACAACAAAAAAAAAAAAGTGGTTATCTTTCTGGGACTTGTTAAAGTTCCAGAAAGATAACCACTTTTTTTTTTTTTTTTTTTTTTTTTTTAATTCCACAGCTCATTTTTATTTAACTACGTTTACACGGGTTCCTTAGAAAAATAAGAGAAATATCTATTTCTCGGAGATGTGTCAACGGGCTTCCATATTATTTTTAATCCTTTTTTGTTGTTAAATAATTGGGCTGTATTATTATTATTTTTTCTTGTATGGATCTTTTTGTTGTTGATAAAGGATGTATCCACCCCAACCCCCGTCAAATTTCGTCTGGGTTAGTGTCGTCGTAGTGGTCGTAATAATAATAATGATAATAATAATCATCATCATTTGGAAATATAGCATCGTCTTCATGTCATCCTGATAGAAATGTGGATCCGGTTCATCGTCATCATGATGGTCGTCATCGTTGTCGTCGTCGTCATCTTCATCATCCATATTCTTCCATTTGAGTGAAAATCGAATTTTACTTCCTACCCCCCCCCCCCCCGTCTCTTATCAGGTGAGAAAATGCTAGCGACATCATTTCGACTCGATCATGAAAAATCAAAAATATTTTTTTTATAAACGCATCAACACGAAAAGTTCTTATCTGGAATTCAGTTTAATTAAAAAAAAAAAAAAAAAAAAAAATACAGAAAAATTGTTATGATGTGATGTACGTATCCATCCCATCACGGAAGGAAGATGTCATATTCCAAAAACCACATAAATTTATCCATTAGTTTTATTTTAAACTGAGAAAATAAAATTGTATGAGTAAGCAAAAAGGGTCTGTCTCACGTTGCCTTCTTGAAAAAAAAGCAAGCGCAGATAAGTTCGCAATAATTCAAACCTACGAGATCGTATAATGCTACCGGTTTCACCTTAATCGCTTTAAATCGTTTAAAAATGATTTTCTTTATAAAAATCAATCTACTTGATCAATTTACGTAATTTTTTCGTTCCGTGACAGGTATGCACATCATAAATATTTTTCTGTTTTTTATTAGGTTGAATTTTAAATAAGAACTTAAAAATTGTTAAAAATTATACTGGTTAAAAATAAATTAAAAACAAAACAGACTTTGTTTTTGTGACGTTGTCTGTACTGACTGCGGGCATGTATTTTTTTATGCGGCCTTCGTGCTAAGATTAAAATATTCAAACTATTAGAAATATAGGATGGCCAATAGAGTAAAGGTGGGTACTTGTACAGTTTAATCAAGACATTAAAAAAATGAAAATGTTGAAAAACGGTTATATTGTACGTATCCGTTATGGAATGAAGATCTCCGGAAAAAAAAATTCACTTAATTTGATCGAGTACTTTTTTTTTTGGTTTTTACAGCGGAAAAACGCGTTTTTTTATGACAGTAGGTTGAAAGTAGACATCTTGGAATTTTAAAAATTTTTGTTTGGATTTTTAGAACACGCCATGGGGAGATAACTCAGTTTAAAGTGCCGACACTCCCTCCCCATCTTTAATCCTAGCATTTCTTCCTAAAAATCGAACCTTTTGCTCGGTATCATAACAAATTGTTTTTTTGCTGTAAAAAAAAAAACAAAAAAACTACTTGATGAAATTAAGTGAATTTTTTTTTCTGGAGAACTTCATTCCATAACGGATACGTACAATATAAACTTTTTTCGATATTTTCATTTTTTAATGTCTTGATTAAACTATACAAGTACCTAAATGTGGTATTGTGGTGACTTCGAATGCATCTAGTTAAGAATAAAATATAGAATGACCATCGATTTCCTACACATTTCAGGACTTTGCATCTAATTTGGATAATCTTTAAGATTATGCATCCTAATTAGTCACCATTTGTAATATTGAGGTTGTGTAAAAACTTGAAATGAGTTGAGTTTTCAATGGACAGAAATGTTGTTTCGTAATTCCTTCAGTCCCTGACATTTTTAAAACGAATAAAAAATTTTTTTTAAATTGTAAACAGGGCGATATTTTGATTTTCGATATGCCGTCCTACATTGCAAATACCTGGGTGGATTCAGAAATAATTCCCATTTTGTTAAGACAGTTGAGAAGTGTATTTTGAGGATTAATATATCAATATCTATTTTTAGTTTTCTAGACAAATCTATTTGTAGTTTCCATTGTTAGTTTGCTAGTCTAAAATCTATTTTTAGTTTGCTAGTCTAAAATCTATTTTTAGTTTTCTAGACAAATCTATTTGTAGTTTCCATTGTTAGTTTGCTAGTCTAAAATCTATTTTTAGTTTGCTAGTCTAAAATCTATTTTTAGTTTGCTAGTCTAAAATCTATTTTTAGTTTTCTAGACAAATCTATTTGTAGTTTCCATTGTTAGTTTGCTAGTCTAAAATCTATTTTTAGTTTGCTAGTCTAAAATCTATTTTTAGTTTGCTAGTCTAAAATCTATTTTTAGTTTTCTAGACAAATCTATTTGTAGTTTCCATTGTTAGTTTGCTAATCTAAAATCCATTTTTAGTTTGCTAGTCTAAAATCTATTTTTAGTTTTCTAGACAAATCTATTTGTAGTTTCCATTGTTAGTTTGCTAGTCTAAAATCTATTTTTAGTTTGCTAGTCTAAAATCCATTTTTAGTTTGCTAATCTAAAATCTATTTTTAGTTTGCTAATCTAAAATCTATTTTTAGTTTGCTAATCTAAAATCCATTTTTAGTTTGCTAATCTAAAATCTATTTTTAGTTTTCTAGACAAATCTATTTGTAGTTTCCATTGTTAGTTTGCTAGTCTAAAATCTATTTTTAGTTTGCTAGTCTAAAATCCATTTTTAGTTTGCTAGTCTAAAATCTATTTTTAGTTTGCTAATCTAAAATCTATTTTTAGTTTGCTAGTCTAAAATCCATTTTTAGTTTGCTAGTCTAAAATCCATTTTTAGTTTGCTAGTCTAAAATCCATTTTTAGTTTGCTAGTCTAAAATCCATTTTTAGTTTGCTAGTCTAAAATCCATTTTTAATTTGCTAGTCTAAAATCCATTTTTAGTTTGCTAGTCTAAAATCTATTTTTTGTTTGCTAGTCTAAAATCTATTTTTTGTTTGCTAATCTAAAATCTATTTGTAGTTTGCTAGTCTAAAATCTATTTGTAGTTTGCTAGTCTAAAATCTATTTGTAGTTTGCTAGTCTAAAATCTATTTGTAGTTTGCTAGTCTAAAATCTATTTGTAGTTTGCTCGTCTAAAATCTATTTTTTGTTTGCTAGTCTAAAATCTATTTGTAGTTTGCTAGTCTAAAATCTATATAGTTTTTTAGTCTAAAATCTATTTGTAGTTTGCTAGTCTAAAATCTATTTGTAGTTTGCTAGTCTAAAATCTATTTGTAGTTTGCTAGTCTAAAATCTATTTTTTGTTTGCTAGTCTAAAATCTATTTGTAGTTTGCTAGTCTAAAATCTATATAGTTTTTTAGTCTAAAATCTATTTAATTTGCTATTGTAAAGTCTATTTTTAGTTTGCTAGTCTAAAATGTATTTATAGTTTGCTAGTCTAAAATGTATTTATAGTTTGTTTGGATTCCTCATTCCTTAAGTTAGAAAAATAAGGTAGATCATCCTTCCATTGTGAGAATCAGTTTTCAGACAGCAAATTAGCCCTTTCTTGACTGTGTCATAACAGGTGATGAAAACTAGATTTACTATGATAATATTCAACGCAAAACACAGTGGGATGATGAAGGTAACTCTCCACAGATCTCTTCCAAGCCTGAGATCTATGGAAAAAGATTTTACTGTAAGTTTGGTTGGATACTTGTAGAATTATCTATCACAAGTTTTTAGGTTGCAATCAAACACTAAACGCAAACTTTTATGTTGAGTATTTGCAACGTGTGGATAAAGATCTGAGCAAAACACACTTAGCACTAGTAGTACATACGACATAATCACATTAACACACCGGTTCTCGTTAGATCACTAAAGTTAAGCAACGTTGAGCATGGTCATCACCAGATGGGTGACCAATTTGGGGAATTCCAGGCACTATATACAGGAGGATGTTGATACCTCCCTGCAAAAGTTGCAAAAACCTAACATCGTCATCTCCCCTAACAGGGATATACATGTGACTGGGGACCGCTTGTGAATTTCATACTCCCATCAAACTTCCTCCTTTGGAGGAAGCTGGTTAAACCTGCATAGGGTTAGTACCATTTCCAATATATGTAGCAGTAGTAGGAAAAAAATTCTTCTTCTCAATGACCACGTGCTGCAAAAGTGATGCAGGAAAATATTTTACAACTTGCTTAGTTTGTTCTGTCTCATCCACCATATTCCTATTATTTTGCCCCGACAGGTTCTCAACTCTTTAGGTCTTTACAGAATGCCTTTCAAATCAGAAAATTCACTGAAAACAAACAGGTGAAAAAGCACACTTAAAACTTTTTAAAATCCAAACCGTTCTTATGTTTTGGATTGGTTGGTTGTTTTTGTTTTACGGCATATCAACTCTTTTCAGGTTATTTAATGCCGAATCCAGAGATTTGAAAGAAAATTTTTTTTAATAGAATATATATATTTTTTTTCAATTCGGTTTCCATTTAACCCATAGTTGGGATCCTAACAGGTACTACCACTCTGGGTTAGAGTGGACCTGGAAGCAATGGCAATTAAAGGGTGGCTCCACACTTCCCAAAGCCCGCAAGCTGGAGCCTCACCATCGGATATAGTTTAAGGTCATATCCAGGACCTATTTGTTTTGGAAGACATTCCAAAAGTTAATTGGTAAATGGAAAAAAGTCACTGAAAACAATGGTGATTAAACAATTGATGAACATTTCTTCATTGAATTTTATTTTTTTCTCTGTTTTCTTCAATTATGACTTAAAATACAATTATTTTCGTTGAAAAACTTTATTCATGTTTAAGAACCAACTTTTAGTTCCGTTTGAAGCTCAACTCATTTTGAGTTTATGCACAACCTTTCACGATTATTCAGCAGGTGTGTATTCTCAAAGATGACCCTAATTTGTTAAAAGGTACTTGTTTGGAATTGGACTTATTTTTAAAAAAATAATAAAATAAAATAAACTTTAGAAAAATCTTTACAATCTACGTACGCGTCACAGAATAAATATATCGTGTTTTAAAAATCCCGTGAATTGATCAAGTAGTTTTTTTTAATTTTTTATTTTTATATAGAAAATATTTGTTTTACGATTTTGAGCGATTTTAATAGAAAAATGAAGCGATTAGACGGCTTGCTAATTCGAATTGAGTTGGCAGATCAAAACAATGTCTCATTTTGTTATAAAATTTGATTTTCTTAATTGAAAAAGACAAAACAAAATCTAGTTGATCAATTTGCGTGATTTTTTTGGGAATGTGATATCTTTGTTCCGTGTACATATATCATAAAGATTTTTCTACTTTTTTGTTATGAAAATAGGTTTAATTCTAAATAAGCGCCTATTAAAATTGTATAATCATACTCTTTTGGCAAATGAATAATTTAAAATGTTTAGTCTCAGGAGGCCATCTTCCCTTTCCTTTCAGAGGAGGAGCTAATGCCTGCAAGGATGGCGTCATTTAGTGTGCTGCTCCTCTTCTGGAGGAGCTGGATTTTCCACACACATAAAAAAAAAATCCATGTGGAGTCTAAATTAAATAGGGACATATTTTTTGTTTGTTTTGTTTATTTGTTAATGTTTTTTTTGTTTGTTTGTTTACAACTTCTCATAAAAAAACGAAAATAGTTTTTAAATCTGTTTTGATTTATAACCCAACAGCTGTATTTACTTGAGTACTTTTTTTTTTTTTTTACATTATCATTTGTTGTATTTCCAGAGTTCAGGAACTAAGCAGCAAATGTAACTGTTTGAAAGAAAAAAAAAAACAACAAAAAAACACACTCTAATTGTTTCTCCTCTCTCTCTCTCTCCCCACACCTCAAAAAACAAAAAAACAACATTGAGTCATAAGTTCATCTTTTAAATTTAGTCAGATTTTTTTGGCACTTGTGCACTAGTGCGGAGGCACAACTTTTTTGGTTTTCAGTTAGAACATTTGAACAGTGCATAGCAGGGCAGACAAGCATACATCTGAGACAGAAAACTATTTTGTGTTTATAAGTTTCTTATATTTATTTTAATTGAATAAATGTGTAACAAAAACTTTCTCAATAAAAATAGCACACATTCGAAAATTTCTGAATTTTGGCTTTGTCACAAAATTTTTTTTTCTAATCTCTACATTAAAAAAAAAAAAACGATATTTTGTGTTATAATTTTTAAAAAAATCTTTTAAAAAACAAAAAGAAACACACATTTATTGTTGTGCAATTTTCGATTCGGTCCTTAAATTGCATTTGTCTACCCCTCCTATGCACTCTCCTCATGTCCCAACTGAAAACCAGAAAAGTTGTACCTTTGCACTAGTGCACAAGTGTCGATTTTTTTTTTTCCTTTTAATCAGTTTTCCAATTTTCCAATTAATGGCAGAAAAAGACCCATTCGAAAATCTTGTGTATTTCTTTTGGTTTTACATATTTTGGGATAAATTTGATTGTTAGTCTTAAAATTGTATTTTTGGTTGTTTTGTTTTATGGCATATCAACTGTTTGTGAGCTTTTTAATGCAAAATCTGGTCATTTTGGTAAATATTTTTATGTTTCACGTGCTTTATATTTTCAAATATTTATTCATGGTGTTTGATTTAGTTGTTTTGTAAAGAAAAATTGTTTTTGTTTTTGGCTTTTTATTTCTATATTTTTGTTGTAATTTTTTTAGTGTTATTTCACCCCAAACAAGACAATAGTGCGACTTTAACATAAGGGGCTATTATTTAGGACCAGATTTACAGGCTTACTATGTAGGGAGTTGAGCAGTAAAATGTCTATTCACATTACACTTGAACTTCTGTGTTTCAGTACAGTCAGGAAAGCAGGGGCCCAGGAGGAAATTCCAAAGTTTAGCAGTTCAAAGGAAGAAACTATTTGAATAGAAGGTTTTCTGGCATCTAGGGTTGCAAAGAGAAAAAAAATAAAAAAAACAATAAAGTCAATATTTGGTACAGGTTTTTTAGACAGTCTCATCTAGTAGAACAGTTGTATTTTTGTCTAAAATAACAATAATACTTTGCTTTTTAAAATCTATGAATTTGAAATTTTATTGAAAACTTTTACTTCTGAAGCCATGTAAAAAAATATATTAAATCATTAGCTAATTATTTTTTACCAATTCGCCTTTACTTTTAAATTCACTTAATTCAGTAAATACCGTTATTGTGTAAAAAAGAAAAATAGTTTCGTGTGATTAGTATATATAAATAAAACAGTAGGTGTGTGTCAAAATATTTAACCGATAAACTCTTAAACTACTGGTCACATAACACTAAAATTAAAAGGAAATAGTAATCATTAGGGCTATGACAACAGCATATTCTTTTCATTATTTTGACTCTCGTGTGTGTATCCGTTGATATCTTATATGCTTTTATATAGAGTGATGTGGTTGTTGGTTGATTAATTGTGTTGGATATATACCCGAGAGTCAAAGCAATGATAAGAATATGCTTTTTTCATAGCCCTAGTTATCATACACCAAAAATGGTTTATAACGAGTAAAATCTTTGTTTAGATGGATGAATAACACGTACAGAAATATGTCGGCAAGTTAAAATGCAAAATGTTCATTTCAATTTGCTGACATATTTCTATTACTTTTGTGCATCCTTAAATTCATTCATAGCTTGAAGTGGTTTAATTTTATATCTTCCTTATTTGTTGGTAGCTCAAACAGTAGGGAACGCGTCTGGAGTTTTAAATGTTTTGATTTCGATTTTAGTTGATAGCAACCAAGTCATTTTTTTTTTAATCTGTTGAAATCAATATTATATATTAGGTACAATATAATATTCAATAGAGAATTGGCTCTGTAATAATAAATAGGAAATCTGCATGAATGAAAATATAGTTAAATTTATTTTATGACCCCCCCCCCAGTATAAAATAAAATTAAAATACAAATAAAAAAATATTTGAAGAAAAATATTAAATAAAAAAAAAACGTGGCCAACAGCTATTAAAATATTGGTGTTATATTTTTTGTACTTCAAAATATAAATTACAATTTTAATTTAAGGCTAAAAACACAATTTAAAACCAATCAATTTGATTCAAAATAGGTCATGTTTGTTTAAAAATGGTTCTTATTTTACAATCAAATCAAGGATTGATGAATAACATTACAAAGTCCAGTTCTACAAGAAAAAAAAAACATAAATAAAGTATAGCATGAGTTGTGTCCCCTTGCAATTGTAACTCGCTATTGCTCCCACAGACTATTGTCCATAGTCACAGTTGATTACAAGTTAAATGTGGGATCACAAATGTAACATCGTCTAGTCTGATACCCTTTAAATGTATTCAGGAATTCAGTGGACATTGGAACGATGCATATATCGTCAGGTTTAGATGTGAGATGCACAAAAAACGCATAGGCTCAAAGTTCATCTAACAACACACTTTCCACATCAACGGGTTTTCGGAGATACTGAAATAGTACTTTCGTTCTCTAGGACATCTCTGAGGTTGGTCGTCTGTACACTGGTCTTTGCTAGTGGTTCCTTCTCTCACAAAAGGTCACCATTTGTCTAAAAACCCTCATCGCTGGAAATATTTGGTTTGTTGATGTCTGAAAAACTGAATCGCTTTCAAAAAAACAACACTACAGCTTTATTTTAAAGCTTATATTGAAAAAAATCAATTCAGGTAACTTGATTATGTAGTAGAGCTGATATCTATTCAATGTACCCACCTTCAGCCTCAATCACCCCCTCGATATGGGTCCGGAATTGGGAGCGTGCCTTTTCAACGAGCTCCTGTGGGACCTTGGTGAATACTCAGCGAATAACGGCGATCAGTTTGGCTTTGGTTTAGTGGGAGGTCATGTTGGTGATATTCTTGATGTATGACACAAACAAAGCAGTCCAACAGGTTCAGGTCGGAGGAGGAGGGTGTCCAATGAGAAAAGGGTACAAAGTCATAGCAACACAATTTTCACACCAACATAGTTTCGGAGATACTGAAATAGTACTTTCGTTCTCTAGGACATCTCTGAGGTTGGTCGGCTGTTGGTTGTTGCTAGTGGTTTCTTCTTTCATAAAAGGTCACCATTCATCTGAAAACCCTCATCGCTGGAAATATTTGGTTTGTTATCTGTGAAAAACTGCATGGCTTTCAGAATACGAAAAAGGCAAAAAAAATTATTGACAAGTCATTGATAATTGTTTTCTGATAACAAATAATTATTCCGTTAAATATTCCAACAGTATATATGTACACATATATAGTCCATTTATAAAGAAAGTTAAATGGGTAGTTGTATCTCTTTCTGATTTAATAAATACGTTTTAGATAGCTAGAGTCTGTTTTCAAATTAACACAAAGCTGGTCTAGGTGAAGTTGAGATGGCGATTTGGTTGGAAGTGCAGGTGCTTGTGTCCCATACTAACATGGATTCCTCTAGGAGTGACAAAGAAACTCATTTTACTTTTAAGCCATCATTTATTACCCTCTCTCATTGAGATTTGATAACTTTCCTTTCTCTCCCCACCCTCTCTCTCTCTCTACTCTTCATCAAATCAACTTTTCCCATGCAACAGAGAATGTCAGGTTCACCTGTGAAACCCATCTTCTACTAATCAGTCAAAAACACTTCAGTTAATCTTTGTAACTCCTTCCTGTTCTTACTAGCTGGTCTTTTCCAGTCAGTGCTAAGAATTAGAGCTTTGTCTGTTTCAATAATAATTAGTGAGAATCCACCAGCAAGGTCGATTTTCACCCAGGATTCATAATATCACCTCACAATCACAATTAAATAATGTAAGCAGTCATTAATCACAGCTTTTACTTGGGAGTCACAAGTACTTGTTTTGTGCAAAAAGTAAAGCAGTCTTCCTTTTTATTGGTGACTACACCGAGATGTAAGGGAGGGTGACACTTCTTTCCCAGAGTTACTCCACTTTAGATTGATTCTCAACCTGTAATGTTGAGCAAGGAGACACCAAGTACCACTTTTTTTATTCTTTGGTTGATGAGAATTGAACTACAGTCGCCCACCCCATTAACCAACACTTGTTTTCCTTGTAAATAACCATTTTAAACTTTTGCTCGATTATTAGAAAAAAAAAAAAACACATAAATAAAATTTGGAGATATTTACCAAAAAAAAAAAAAAAATTACATTTTGGGGCATTTTCATCTGGTGTTGGACAAATAGTTTTCCATGAAAAATCAATGTTAGTTTTTGTTGTGTTCCAATAAAGGTCCGAAAGAAAGACACTGCTCTATATTTAGTAGACACAAAATATATTTAACAGAAAACTTAAATACAACAAATAAGGAATGTGGTCAGTCTGACTGCCAAGTGCCCATAACTTGTGCATGCATAACTTGTATGCTAATCACTAGGGCTGTGACAACAGCATATTCTTTTCATTGTTTTGACTCTTGAGTATATATCTGTTAATATCTTATATGTTTTTTATATAGACGGATGTGGTTCTCAGTTGATTAAATGTGTCTAACTGTGTCGGATATATAGCCGAGAGTCAAAAGAATGAAAAGAATATTCTGTTGTCACAGCTCCACTAATCACCAAGAGACATATTCTCCTGGTTTTTATGATAAGTAGAAGAGTTCATTATTATCTGTAGGGTGGACAGCACAACAGTTTTCTGCGTTCATGGTTAGGTAACTTCATGTAAAGTTCTGTGAAAAGCTAATGGATAGATTTTGAGGAAATCATAACCAGAATAAGAGAAAGTGACAAAAAGTGTAAAAAAAAAAAAAAAAAAAAAAGAAAAAAATTAACAAAATACAAATAAATATGAAATTCTAGACTAAACTAAAATTCATTTTTTTTTTTTTTTTTTAACTTTGATTCTGTCATTTATATCATTATGGTTTAATCAAAGAATCTTTATGAGCTGCTTTTGTTCATCTCTCTATTTTTTTTTAGATGTCAAGTATCAGAATTGAATCCAGCCAAAGCTGAACATAAGAATCACTTTTGCTAAAGACAAAAAAAGGAAGTGGTGCTGCTTTTTTATTTTTAAATACCTAAAATTTTTAATAACAAACTAGCTTCATATACTCGGTCTTGCCCAGTCGAAACATTGCCAGGCGGAGGGATTAGTCACATACTATTTAAGATACATCAAATATCTTGTAAAGAAAAGTGATCACATGTTGAATTTAAGGAAGCATAAAACACATCATTCTTGGTTTATGAAAATCAAACGCGAAGTAACTTTCATAGCTTAAATGGGAAATAACTGTCATAGCTTAAAATAAATAAACTTACTTCCGGTTTTAAATGCAACTATGGTCAGCTATTAATTGAAAATAAATTAAATAAATTAGCTTTAAATGATATTTCTAAATAAAACAATTAAAACGATTCTATTGCAACAAACAATAAAATTGAGCTAATTATTAAAATAGATATTTTAAATGCAATATGCAAATAATGGGTATTCATTGAATGTAGATTTATTTTGAATAAATAATATATATATATATATATATTATATATATATATATATATATATATTATATTATATATACATACATATATCATGCTATTGCAAGTGATTTTTCAAAGTGGCGACTATAAATAATGAAACGCTTATCTTTTGGCGATTGCATTTCTTTCACTGACAATCTTCCAAAGCTCACTACTAAGTGAAAAATATCTTTTCAACTATTTTTTTATAGAACGAACAGTTAAATTTTTAAAACAATAAAAGTTTTATAGAACAATATACTCTTTTTTTTTTTTTTACGAAGGTTGTTTAAAAAAAAACTTAAATTGTTTATACGTTCAAGTATCAATATAAAAATTTGTTGTATATTTAGAATTAAACTTATTTAAAAAAAAATACAGAAAAATATTTGATGTACATACTCATCATAGAACGAAGATGTCATATTGTAAAAATCATGTGGGTTTGGTTAACTTTTCTATTTGGTTAGTAAACGCAATATTTAGTTGTCAAAGGTCAACTAAAGATAAATTTGTCCATAGTGTCCTGTGTATATAAGTTCGTTTTCAGTATGAAAATTAATTTGTGAAACAGTTTACTTTTTTGTACATATTAATTAAATTGTGAACAAACAAAAATAACAAGAATACGACTTTATTATAATACAAGATTCAAGCAAGCAAGTACGCCCGAACAGCCCACAGTTTTACAATTATATAAGATAACATAATATTTTTTTTAACCACAAGTTTTGTTGGTAAATTTGCCAGGAAAAATATGTCTAAAAGAAAAATTTAATGCTCGATGTCAAGTCAATGTTTTGTTGATTTAATGACTAGAATTTTTCGGTAACATGATAACACTTGTCTAGGGTTGAACTTTGACAAGTTTAGAAAGGATCCTCAATTAGACACAAGTAAATAATATACTTTTTTTTTTTTTACATGGAAGTCACCACTTATCAAGGCCCGAAGGCCACTCAGGGATAAGGGTTATTGCAATGTACAGTAATCAATGAGATAATGTTGTAATAATCATTAGTATTGGGGGTTTTGATAGAGTGTCTTACTTAAGGGGGCGGTTTGTCAGGAATTTGTTTATGTTGGACTTGAAGACGTCCAAGTTGTAGTCAGGTGGGAAACAGGCAAGCGGCAGAGAGTTCAACTGGTGTGCAGTTCTAAGAAAGAAGCTACTTGTTTAAACAGCATAAAACTTGTTGATTCCCATTTATTGGACTTAATTTAACATTTTTTTTCATTCTATAGAATATTTTTTTTAATTTATATTCACACACACTTACACACATACATATATCTGCGTCAGAAGCAGATATATATGTATATATATATTAGTGTTGGGACGATGAATCGGAATCAGGAATCGAAAAACTTGGAACTTTTTGGAATATTGAAATCAGTATTGAAATCAAAAATATTTGTGTGTTTCTGATGCCAAAAACAATTCTCTTAATTATCTTTTTTTATTTGATTTTGTTTAAAACAAAATCTTCCACTGCTGGTAGTAATGTTAAAATAATGTTTATTGATTTTAAACTCGCAGTAAAACTAAAATCTATAGATCATCACCCACACGTGTATTTTTACGTTTGAGAAAATATCTGCATACTTGTGTTTTTAAGGTAATTGGAGAAAAATAACACATCTATAGTTAAATATGTAGAGATTTATAAAGAATCGGAATCGGTAATTGTGTCGGAATCAGGAATGTAGTACAGAATCAGTAATTGTATCAGCATCAGTAATGGAAATATTGGAATCGTCCCATCACTAATATATATATGTGTGTGTGTGTGTATATATATATATATATATATATATATATATATATATTTCATGTGTGTGTATCAGAACCAGAGATGCTTCATTGAATTCCTGGCAAAAGTTTTTTTTTAATTTTTATTACAGTATTAGGGGTTTTGATAGAGTGTCTTACTTAAGGGGGCGGTTTGTCAGGAGTTTGTTTATGTTGGACTTGAAGACGTCCAAGTTGTAGTCAGGTGGGAAACAGGCAAGCGGCAGAGAGTTCCACTGGCGTGCAGTTCTAAGAAAGAAGCTTTGCTCATGGAATCTATGTTTGGATTTAGGCACAGATAAAGAGTGAGGAAAATTATTGACAGTAGTTTCAGCCAGACGGGTGTTTCTCGTGAAAGATTGGCGAGGGGGGGGGCGAGGGATTGGAGCTCAGACGAGCACCTGCCATGGAAATAACGATAAAACAAAGACTGGCTCGCAACGTCTCTCCTGTGGGAGAGAGGCTGCAGGGAAGAGAAAAGGGCATCCCCTACTAAACCACGAAGTCTATTTTGTACTCTGTCAAGGCAGGGTAGGCTGTTTTTAGCAGCTCCTGCCCAGATGTGGCAGCTGTACTCCATCCTTGGACGTACTTGGCTTTTATACAGATAGAGAAGTGCATTAAGAATGGTGGTGACTATGTAGAAAAATAAATTCTTGAGCACAATAGAATGCTAGTTTTAATGGTACCACTTCTGTCTTCATAGCGCTTACACTTTTTGAGCTAAAAGAAAAAGAACGCTTTACTTTTTTGAAAGACCCTCATACTATCTCATTTTTTCCTAGGGTTACTCCACTTACCCTTGATCCTTACTTTATAATGCTGAGTGTTTATCAAGCGGCATCAGGTACAGACAATTACTATCAGGTACCATATTTTGAATGTTTGATATGATTTGGCCAAAGATTGATGTATTTTTGTAATGTTGCCTCAAGGTGTTTAATAATCAGTGTAACATTTAACATACAAATCTAAAGAAGTTTATTACCATAGGTGAACAAGGTAATAGGAAATTACGAGTTGTAAAACTGGCTCATAATGTATAAAAGGAATGGTCCAACTGTAAAAAGATATCTTTTTCTTTAAAGATACTACTTTAATAGGGATAGAGATACCAGAATTTACTCATTTTTCAGAAAGTTTTTTTCTTTTATTGATCATAACATTGCATATAGTTGTTTCAGCCTTCGGTTTTGGCATAATTGTACGCAATTTTGTGACTAATAAAAGGAAAAACTTTCTGAAAATGATTAAATTCTGGTATGTCTATCCCTTTTAAAGTGGTATATTTAAAGGATAAATTATTATAGCTCTAGTTTAGTACTACTGAGCTATCTACATGAAAACTTTATTTATTCATATGTAATAACTGCACCAAGTAGTTGAATTATATATAAACATATAAGATATGTATGTATAAGTTAAAAAATATACTTATTGCGAGTGAACCACAGAGAAACATTTGCGTTTCATAGTATATTTTCATACTATTACTAAGTAGTACTTATTACTTTAGTATTACTGAAGTAAATATTGAAAATATAAATATATATGACACAGGTGAGAAAAAAAAAATTTCTTTCATAACATGAATAGGTTAGCCGAATTAATCTGGAGCCAAAAAACTGGATCCAACATCCGGAACATGTTTTGTTCTTTTGTTTAAAGGAGGTGGTGTTTGATTAACATTGCTGGGGAGCCATGATTTAATATACTGTTTTGTTTTTAAATCTCTGAAACCGTGTTTCATGGTAAACAACTAATGATCTCTGAAAACTTTAGACTATTATGAGTTCGAGAAAGCAAATTGATTCAGCGATTGCACGAGATTAAATGACTTACTGACAAAATAATTTTCAAATGAAGGACTAAAAATTAAATTAAAAGATTTTTTATATAGTTTTCAAGGTTAAAAAAGCTAAGGTATGCATATATTGTTTATGGGGAAAATATGCTTGTTCAATTATATTTCACCTTTTATTGATACCAATCCTATAATTTATGAAGCTCGATGTAACTACAGAACATATACAAATAAATGACAAAAAGTCTATATTCCAAATTTCAAGATGTTGTCCATCTTACCGTTTATTTCTTTCAGCATGTTAAAACACACAATGCTACAAAACAAGTGCTGTCAAGAATTGAACGTTTTAACATGCTGAAAGACATAAACAGTAAGATGGACAACATCTTGAACTTTGGAATATAGACTTTTTGTCATTTATATACATATATACTATTTTATATTATAAGTGTATGGGGGGGTATCATACCTTAACAAACAACGAAAGAAATGGCCAAGAAGTTCAAGCTTGAAAGTAAACTCTTTTAATTTTTTAAATTTTATTTTACTTTAGTTAGTTTGAAGAGATCAAGGGAGCTAACTCCTGAAGCTAACACTTGATTCCGTTATGATTTACATTTATATCCGAGGGCTCTTTTAAGAATAGACGCTGTTCCCTTTATGGCTGCTATTTGTATTTCGTTACAGCTTTGTCTTCTAAGAATTGCTTCTAAGTATTTCTGAAGATTATTTTTATTGGACCAGTTGCTCCCATCACAACTGGTATAATGTTTATTTCTTTTAGAGACCATGTTGTTTTTAGATCATTTTTTAAGTCCTGATATTTTGTTATCTTTTCCCGTTCAGCTCTATTAAGGCCAAAATCATTTGGAACTGTGACATGGATAATAAGTGCAGTTCTTTTGGGCTTGTTCCATATTACAATGTCTGGCTTGTGTGTGTGTGTGTTTTAATGAATTAATTGTCATTTTTTTTTTTTTTTTTGCTTTAATTATGATATAATTTACTTTAGATTAAAAGGTGGTATTTTGAATATGTGAGTGAGTGAAGGATTTGCTTCCACCGTTCCAAAGCATCTGTTCAACTTCACATCTGCCTGATTAAAAAAAAACAAAACAAACTTTATAGCGTAGACAGAACATAAAGTGAACGGGGGGGGGGGGAGAAATGGTAATCAGAAATCTCTTGATCAAACTAAGTAGGAGATGGCATAATCTCTAGTTTATAAACTAACTTTTGATATGCTGTGCAGTTAAAATCATAAATGTTCAGTAAACTCTTCAAATCAATAATAAACTTGTATTTATTTACTTTTACTTATAAACAAACGTTTCCGTTTCCACAAAGTTCCTGTTTTTTATGTCTCATTTATAAAAACAGCCTCTTTAATTGAACTTTTTTTTTTAAGGAGGCAAAAATATTTAATGGGAATTTCCGTTTTAGTTTTCTTCTATTCCTCACTTTCTATTGGGGAAGTCATCATCCTGTTATTGGTTCACTAATCTCTCTCTCTCTCTCTCTCTCTCTCTCTCTCTCTCTCTCTCTCTCTCTCTCAGTACAAAAAATCTTAACATGTCCAACACTATCTGCCAGAAATTTGGCCTTCGGGACAAGATCAAAGTGTAGTATCTGTTCTTCAGATGCTGCACTTCAATTTCTTGTTCTCTGTCAGTGGAGGAGAAATCCTTCACGACTGAGACAATTTTTATTTTTATTCCTTTTCTCCACGTTAAAAAAAATGACCCTGGTGTCTAACTCTGTCCCGTGGGGAGGCATTTTAAATAGGGACACTATCTGCCAGACCCCAGAGTTACATCCCTTTGCTTGTTTTATAAATACTTCTTTAGAATGTGTTCCGATGAACTTGCTGCACTTGCACCATCTAAACATAAATACTCCTAATCCACCCGACTAGCAGCAAAATCCCACCCCATTCACTATAGAGATCTCTAGATGTCAGAAGATTTTCTACTTTGATAGCTTTTTTTTTCTTGACCATTTATCTTTGGAATTTCGTTTTTGCTCTTAATCTCCCCGACAGTACCACCGCTAAAAAATTTAATTTAATGTCAACAAGCATCTTGCTGCCTAACTCCCCACTCAGGTGGCACTCCCCTCTATAAACCTGGCCCTACTACAGTATCTTCTTACATTTCAGTAGCAATTTGCCTTGCTTGAGATTGAAGAAAAATAAAACTATAATATTAATAATATATATAAATTAAAGTCTAAATGTTCATCTGTTTCTAACAGGTAATCTTAAAATTTAATTTAGATTGACTTGAAATTTTGCTATAGCATTTTAATCGGATACATGAATGTTTTTATATATATCATTTCTTAATTATAACTCTACTAAATTTTTATTTAATAACTTATTTGGTTTCCTTTGTACTGAAGTGGCCATTTATACGAGAATTATTGCTGGGCACACGACAGACTTAGTTCTTCAACCTTTTCCGCCTTCCCATTTATTTTGTTAACTGACTAGACATTTTATTCCCTTTCTGGAAAATTTCTTTGCCATTGAAAAAAAAAGTAAACTATAATAATAATAATAATAATAATAATAATAAAAATAATAATAATGATAATAATAATAATAATAATAAAAATAATAATAATAATAATAATAATAATAAAAATAATAATAATGATAATAATAATAAAAATAATAATAACAATGATAATAAAGATAATAATAACAATAATAATGATAACAATAATAATGATAATAACAATAATAATGATAATAACAATAATAATAATAATAATAATAAAAATAACAATAATAATAAAAATAATAATAATCATAATAACAATAATCATAATAACAATAATAATAAAAACAACAATAATAATAATAACAACAACAATAATAATGGTTATGTGCTGTCATCAAGACAATCGTTAGTTACTATACGATCCTCCAAGTTTTTTTCGTTTTCAACAGATCTCTTACCTTCTTCCAAAAATTGAGGTCAAACTCTAATCTTTGAAAAATGTATTCATTTCAAAAACTGCTACACATCGAAATAAATTAGACACAAGGTCATTCAAATGTGTGGGGAGGGGGGTGTCTATTGTCATGCTTATCACTGTACCTAAGATTTGTCTAACATTTTCCTAGCTAGAATCCTCAATCACCATAATACCACATTCACTCCAGAGGTTGTCCTATGTAAGATTTACAAATCCTTTTTTTTTTTTAAATAAATAAATATATATATATATATATATATATATATATATACATACACTAGCTGTACCCTGCCACGCGTTGCAGTGGCTCAATTTGGTGTAATAGAAAAATCTAATAAAAATAGAAAATGCATGTTTCTCATATTCTTAGTACAGCAATTCACTCCAAAAATTGAAAAAGTAGGCGAAAATGAAAAAAAATGGTACTCTTGCAGAATTTGATCTGGATCCTCGGGAGTTTCCATCAATCACGGTTTGAGCTCAACCAATAATCAGTGGATGAAGCCGAACGTATCAAAAATGTTGAAACGCTAAATGTTTTTTTTTTTTTTGTTTTCTGTATACAAAAATGTGATTTAGTAATTAATATTTGGGTGGTGGGGGGTTACTATACACAGATTCGAAAAAGTTGTCCAAAAACAAATAAATGAAAGCAAAGGTAAGGTAAGTTACGTTTCTACCTAACTGGATAATTATTTAGTGTTTTTATGTAATGTAAAAAACGAAAAACAGAAATGATTGCGGACTCTGTTGAATATGTTAAGTTTGGGAAAGTAAGTTGAAAGCTAAAAACTATACAAAACAGTGTCAGAAACCCACCGAATATATGTTATCATGACATAGGCTGGCATAATCGGTGTATTTCTGACAGTATTTTGTATAGGTTTTTAGTTTTAACTCACTTTCTCAAACTTAATGCAATCAACAGTGTCCACCACCATTTGTAGCTTTCAAATACATTGATAAACACTGTTTTTCGAGCCGACTAAATGTTACATTAAATGAAAAGGGTTTGTATTACTAAACACGGATACAAAGAAGTTGTCAAAAAATAAATATATAACAAATAAATGTTATCAAAGGCAAGAAAAGTAAATGTTCTACCTAACTGGATAAGATTTTAGTGTTTTAATGTAATGTATAATGTTTAATCAGTTCAAAAACATTCAATGTTTATCAGTATATTTGAAAAATACAAATGGTGGCAGATCGTACCGAACACATTAAGTTTGGGGAAATTTTGAGAAAATGAGTTCAAACTAAAAAAACTATACAAAATACTGTTAGAAACTCACTCAATATATGTTACCGTGACGTAGGCTGGCATATAATCGGTGGTTTTAAACTTTTGCTCGATACAGGTGACGACTTTTAAGAGTCCCTTTTAGTGATTACCTGGTTTGAGGATAACTAAACGGCAAATCTGCCAAAAAAAAAAATCCAGTATTATTTTAATTTAAGGCCTGTTTCACGTTCGTATATAACGAAATATTTTATTGTAGATTTCAGTGTGCTAAAAACGAATCTGCAAACAATTTCCGTCACAAAAAGAAAGTTTTCATTTTATGAAGAAATCACTTTTTTGAAAGGTGGGTGATCACTTTCCAATGTAAAATGTTACTTAGAATGAGTACCCACTTTCTGGCCACCTGAGAGAGGAGCATTTTTCTGTGTGTTTCTTGGTTAAAAAGTTTTTTGTTTGATTTCTTTTGCATGGTAATAACCCCTGAACTCTGGGACTATTTTCCATTTCACAGACGTAGCCTTTGTTTACACTACGCGTGAGCATAAACGAAAGCTGTTAAATATGCACTCGCGTACTGCCTTGTTAAAAAACCTTTAAGCCAATAAACACGAAAATAAATGCCCCTTCTTCAGGTGGCCAGAAAGTGGGTGCTCATTTTAAGTTAAATATGCATGGAAAAGTGATCACCCTCTTTTTGTAAAAGTAATTTCTTCATATCATGAAAACTATTTTGGTACTCTTTGGGCGTTGAGTTCCATGGCGACCCGCAGAATTATTAAATGGTCGTTCCCTTAGTTGTCCCCTCAGTCAAGGCTAACGCATGCGCACGTAACATTTTTTTTTATTTATTTACTTACGTTGCCTTTCGTACTTTTACAAACATTATTTACGTTGACTTAACTCTTTTCATAAATAATAATAAAAAAGTAACTAAACCATTTATTGATAATTTGTCACGTATACAAACATTTATTTATTTACGTTTTACTCTTTAAGTATAATAAAAGGAAAAAGTTACTAAACATTTATTAATTTCTCACTTACGTTGGCTACTATTAAGTAGATAGTAAAATGTTGTAATTCAACAGTAGTCAATGCGTAATGCAAATGAAAGGCTCATTTCTACCGGAAATGAAATGGCGGGCAGTCTCACAGTTACGAAAAATATTTTTATTTTATTTAATATTTTTATAATTCGCAATGTTAAATTATTTTAATAATATGAAAACATTCCTTGACTTTACAGATAGATTTTCTGAAAATTTCAAGTAAATTGGTAATGTAGAAATATGGTTTTATCGATTTTGAACAAACCAAGAATTACATTTTTATATATATAGATAAAGAAATCGTTTTTAGTTTTTGAATAATTTCATTTTATCATAGTCAGGGAAAAAACAAGAAAATGAAAAAAGGTGTTAGTAAGGCCCTGCTAACCCTTTCTAAATGATAGATTGGCCAATGTTTTCCGGCTTGTTTCGAACCGAAAACAAGCAGGCCAGATACCTCTAATTGGGGTAAAGTCTAGATGGAAGAGGAAAAATAAAAGAATGGGTGAGTTGGGGAGTAAGTGATATCCTTCCAAGATTAATGCAATTTGGAAAAGTCCAGAGGGCGAAAAGAAAAATTGTAGAGAGGGCATTTTGGAGATTCCCTATTGTTATTTCGCTTGCGTCTTGTCATGCCTCTTGATCTTTTTTCTTCTGTTGTTCTATCGAAGATTGTGCTAAAAAACAAACAGTGGTTGACCATATAGTCAAAGACGGCACAAAGGCTGTCTTTTCATTAAATATGAGGGGCGTTCCAAAAGTAATATCTTCTGTTATTTCATTCCACACGAATGGATCAGAAGGAATTACAAATTGCATTGTTATGATGACTGAACTTATGCATTCATGACCTGAAAATTTCATCTCTCTCTTGCAGATATTGACGGTGCAAGACTAATAAAGCAATCCCTGTCATAAACGTGTGTCAGAAGCAGATATGCGTCATTGAATTCCTGACAAAAGTGCATTAAGATTTCTTATGTAGAAAAATAAATTCTTCAGCACAAAAGATCGCTTGTTTTAATTGTATCACTTCCGTCTTCATAGCGCTTCAACTTTTTGAACTAAAAAGAAAAGAAGGTAGTATTACCTTTTAAACAACCTTTGTACTTTCCCATTTTTTTCCAGGGTTACTCCACTTACCCTTGATCCTTACTTTTATAATATTGAGTGTTGATCAAGTGGCATCAGGTACCATATTTTGAATCTTTGGTATGATTTGGCCAAAGATTGATGTATTTTTGTAATGTTGCCTGAAGGTGTTTAATAATAAGTTTCAAAAGACAAAGGATACCTCCATAGGGTTAGCTGCATGTATAATTGTGAGACAAGGGTTGTGCAATCTCCAGCCACGTCTCTCCTTAATCGGCACTGTTTGAGTCCAGTGGCAAGGATAAGTCCAGGACTATTGGAAACAATGCCGAGATAAGCGGAGAGCACATACAGCACGTGGAAGTCTGAAATGGTCACCCATTTAGTACTGACCAGGTTCAACGTTGCTTAACTTCTGTGATCGAGCAGCAACTGGTGTGTCAACATGATTATGCCGTATCACTCTAAAATTTAACATGCAAATCTAAAAGAGTTATTACCAGAGGTGAACAACGTAATAGGTAGCTACAAGTTGTAAGACTGGTTTATGATGTATAAAAGGAATGGTCTAACTGTGCTTGTACTACCGACATACTCCATAGGACCATGTAAAAGCGAGTTATGAAAGTTGGAGGGGGGTTGTGCACATCAGTAATCATCCTAAGACCATTGATCATAATGCATTCACAATGATTATCTGATAAAATCACTATTTATTAAAAATATGAAAATTGCAAATGGCTGCCAAAATTGAATCTTTAGGTAGATAAGTAGTATGATAGTACTTACATGGAAGGAGGTGGAGAGGGGGGGCTTAGTTAAATAGTCTTCTTATCAAGCAAGCCCAATGAGAGAATTTGTATAATCGCAAGTCACCTAACCATAAAACAGGTAGTACTGGTTTACATCTTGGCAGTTGCATGTTGTCTCACCATGTTTTGGTCAATTAATCCTCTGGCCTGCTTGGGTGGGATTGAAACCGCTATCTTCAGTCAATGCTTACCTGGAACCGTAAAGATTCAATGCCGCTATCCACTGCACCACGGGCCTAGAAATTTCCAGGTGAGCATTGTCTGACGATAGCAGTTTCAATCCTACCCAAAGCAGGCCAGAGGATTAGTTTGCCAAAATGTGGTGAGACAACAACAGCAACTATGGAAGACAGTTATTATTGAGGATACAGTTAAGAGACTCAGCATTCCTATCTCGTTGCGATTAACTTCTTCAAGAAGGCCAGAGGAATAGTTGGCCGAAACGTGGTAAAACAACAATTATAAGGCTGAGGATAACAATCTGTAAAAAAATAAACAAATAAATAAATGAATATATAATTTTTTTTTTGTTCTTTTACTCACCTTCACCCAAACAAGGTATATCGCGCCACTTGGACGTAAGGGGCTACTAATTGGGATCATGCCTAAGAAAGATTAAGATGTTGGTTTACGTAGCATTTGAACTTCTGCATGTCAGTATAGTTTGGAAAGCAAGTAGTAGGAAGAGACTTCCAAAGTCTAGCTGTTCTAGGGAAGAAGCTATTAAGAGTAGAAAACTTTCTGGCATTTAGGGACCTCGATAATGAAGTGGTGTGATTTTGTTGCTAAGCGGGTTTGTCCGGAATATGTATGTCAAGGAGGCACAAATGCAACGAGTTCATCAGAGTACATTCCATTAAAATATTTGTAAAACAGGCACAGTGATGCAACATTGCAGCGATGGGACAGGGGTTGGAGGTTAATTGATAAAGTGGGACCTATTAGATTGGAGGTCCTTTTTTGAACCTTATCGAAAAGGGAGAGATTAGTCGTAGATGCACCAGCCCAAATGTGGCAACAATACTCCATACATAGGCGAATGGTGGCCTTGTAGAGGTACAGAATACTCTCAGGTGTGAGTAGTTTTCTAGCACAATAGAGTCCACCTCCTTGCAGCAGCCTTTGCAATGTCCTTAATGTATTTATTCCAGATCATATTTCCTGTGAATGTTAAGTCGAAGAGTTTGAAGGAAGAATTCTCAAGTAGGGAGTTATTTGTCATGGATATTGTTGGTTGGAGAGGCTTCTTGTAATTGTTATAGGAAAGCAGCTTAGTCTTACTAGCATTAAATGTTACCATCCATTTACATCCCCTTTCCACTACGGTCTGGAGATCATTTTCTTAGGATTCTGTCATTGTCTTGGATATGTGTACATCTGTTCTTCCCTCATGCATGTTACAGAGTGTTGTATCATCAGCAAATATACCCATCTCGGACTCAATATTATCGGGTAGGTCATTGATGATGAATATCAGAAATAATAGTGGTCCAAGGATCGATCCCTGAGGCACTCCTACAGTAATGTTGTGCTGCTTGGATAAACGCCCATCAATGACAACCTGGATGGTCTAAGAAGGATATAATTATATTTAGTATTCATCCAGTTATATATATATATATATATATATATATATATATATTTTTTTTTTTTACAAGAAAGTCACCACTTATCAAGGCCTGAAGGCCACTCGGGGATAAGGGTTATTGCGTGTACAGTAATCAATGGGACAATATCGTAGTAATCGCTAGTAATGGAGATCTGATAAAGTGTCTTAAGAGGGCGGTTCATCATATATTGTATGATTTGATTTTCATTGGAAGCCCTTTATGCCAGACTTTGTCAAAGGTCTTGGATATATCAAGGGCTACAGCCCTGGCTTCATCCACCTTATCCAGTGCATGGTATATGCGTTCAGAGATGACTGTTAAAATATCTGCAGTGGACAACATTTACTAAATCCTTACTGTTTTTCAGAAAGAAGATTAGCTTTTGCAAGGTGGTAGACTAGTGCTTGTTTCATTTCAAAGGATTCCAATAAAAAATAATATATAACATTCTGATATTATTTTTGTCTTTTATTATACAAGTAAAGATCCAAGAAAGAATTCATGTATCTTTCTTCAGCCACTTTTGTCTTCAAGTCCAATGTCAACAAGTTCTTGCTATCCCGTCCCCTTAAATAGTTCAATTCTGCTTAATTTCGACTAAAAACGATCAGAGCTATTATTTCACTGACAACCTGACACTCGTTAATCCTTATCCTCAAGTGGTTTCTGAGCCTATATAAGTAGCTAATAATTGGAATTGTAACTCTCTTGTAAAAAAAAGCAAAAAAATGAAAAAAAGTTAATTATTTAAAAAATTACACTTTTTATCATAAAGATTTATTTTTTTCCGAATTTAATATAAGATACTATTGTAATTACAAGAAAACATAAAATTACCTAATTAAAATAAAAATGTTTTTATTTACATATTATTTTTTATATAAAAAATGATGAGTTTGTAATACCCAAAGGTAATTAACATTAAAAATTATGTTTTAATTAATAAAGATTAAAAAATATATGTAGTAGTTTCTGGTTGTAAAACCACGTATAATTGTCTAAAAAAAAGTAGACCCCCCCCCCAAAAAAAAAAAAAATATTAAACATTGCTAAACTGACCCAAATTCGAGTTGTTACTGTCCTAAGTTCAAGTGGTTCCAGGATGTAAAACAATATGTAATTGTCAAAAAATAGTAGACCCCACCCCTCACCCCCACACAAAAAAAAAAAAGAAAAATATTCTAAATTGCCCAAAGTCTAAGAAAGGAAACCCAATAAACATGCTGCCATTTCAATATTGAAGAAGAATTGGACTTTAGGGTTGGGTATATATAATATCTTAGAGAGATGAACGCCTCTGCTTTGCACAAATCTAGATCATCCTTGAGCAAGGTGTAGGACCTGTTAACCTCCTTTTAATATTCTGGAGAGTTAGCATACAGGGGAGGGTTAGATATAATTCCGCAACCATGGTGAAGACAAAACATCTAGGAAAAAGGAGACTCTGATGTAAAACAAACTGGAGAAAAGGAGCCTGTTGACCCTGTTCGTCAGTCTTCTAATGATGGTGTCACAAACAAGACTCCCATTTCCAATTTGTCATGAGCCAACATGGAAGTAGTAAGACTTGGAAAAACTGTCATGATCATGCCTCAAGATTGTCTAGTCAACATGAAGTTTTCCTTGTTGGCTGTAGCTGTTTGCTATACCTGCAAGATTACAGATTTTTATCCTAACATCTCAACGGTTATATATGAAGGTAGGAACGGTTTGGTATGGAACTCAAAGGGATTGCAATTGCACATTTGTGGAAGCAATGTTGCACTTCTAACTCTATGGAAGTGGTGACTCCTATGTAAAAAAAAAAAAAAAAAAAAAAAATCGCGGTTCTGTTCTTGACACATTCTTGCTTGTCACAGACAGAGAGAAGGATAGGTCCTGATGCTGTCTCTTGAATTTTCACCAGAACCCTGTTAGCCAAGTAACCCTAGCACTATCACATTTCTGCTGCTGCTGTTATGGCTAGGAAGACCTGAACATTAACTTCTAACTGATCTTGCGTTTCACAACAACATAGAATTTGTCAAGATTCACAGACCAATTGAGTATCTTGTGATCACAAAAAATGGTTGCAATTGATGACTTTGAACTCTTCAGTTTACAGTCAGCAGGGAAGCAGACTCGTGGTAATGTGTTCCACAGGTGAGAAAAACTTGGAAAGAAACTCTGTTCATGGAAATTCTGTTTAATGTTAGGTGGCACACCAGTTCTCGTTAGATCACTGAAATTAAGCAACATTGAGCCTGGTCAGTACTAGATGAGTAACCACTTGGGAATACCAAATGCTGTACGTAGGACATTGGCATCTCCCTGCAAGAACTGCAAAAACCCTAACTTTTGTGATGTCATCCACTATGAAGATTGACAAACACCTTTTGTGACATCATCCTTTGTAGAGAACACTTATTGTGACGTCATCCATTATGCAGTTGACAAACAACACCTTTTGTGACATCATCCACTATACATGGATACAAACAATGAACAAAACCTCTATAGTATAGATTCTTATAAGTGTTTCCAGAGAGCTTCGTCACAAGATTGAAAACAAAATTCCACTATTTATCACAGTCTTTCAGCTATTAGGAGCAGCATGCCAGTCTCAACACTTACCTGGTCTCTTTGGTGCTCGTCCTCTTGATCTTTCTTGAATGAAATCTTCTTAATATGATTTCTTTACATAGCTGGAGTCTGATAGTCGGGAAACATGTTCAAACCGTATTAATCTTTTTCGTTTGAATAGTGTTGTTGATGGATGTGTTAATATTATGTCTTTTTCTGATATCTGAAAAGTTGCTCCAATGATAGTTCTTGAATGTTTTATTTTAAAGACATTCAAATAGCTACATTAAACAAACAAACAAACAAACAAAACAAATAAATGTCAACATATGAGGCCACATATTTCCCCACTGACAACATCATTGACTCCCAACATTGTTTCCATAGTTTTCTTTCCTTCCATCTTCTCTTCTGGCTGTGTTGTCATCTTTCACATTAGCAGCTGTTAACAAAGTATATAAAAAAAAAAATAAAGCAAAAGAAAATATAAAAATAAAATAAAACAAGAGAAACAAAAGAAAATGCAGATTCAGACACTTTCTGAAAATATCAATTATCACTAAATATCACTCTGGGTGTGTGTGTGACACCATTGTGGGAAACTACCTTCTAAGCGCTAACGTTCACATGTACGTTCTGTCGGGGCTATGTTTATTACTCGGTTGATCAATTCATTTCTCCATCTGCTCCGAGCCACGATCCGTGTTCAACTGTCTCCAACTCTCAACTACATTCAAATCAACTGTAATCCATCTAAAATTAGACTCCTAACCATTGTCAACTAGCTGTTTTAAAATGTTGCAAAATGCTAGACTGTGCAAAAACAAAAGAAAGTATAAAAATGAAACAAGAGAAAACACAAACTCTGGCAATTTTCTGTAAATATTAATTGCACTCTGGGTGCGTGTGTGTGTAGCACCATTGTCAGAAACTATCCTCTAAGCGCTAACGTTCGTATCTTGGTTTTTCTGTCAAAGCTGAGTTTGTCAGTTGATGTTCTCTTAACTCGATCTCCCAAAGCTCTTACGATCTGGTCCAAGCAACAATCTGCTTTTGACTGTGTTTGACCTGCACGTGTCGTCTACTGTGACCAACTGGCATCCCCTCTCTGTCGTGGATTATCACAAATGCCATAAAACCCAGGCACTCGTAAAAACTAACTCTTAAAAATATATCAAATACGTTTGTTCTCCCCGTCATCTGTCACACCTTGATTATAACCACACTTTTTTTTTTTTTTTTTTTTTTTTTTAAACTCACGTTCACCCTTAACAAGATATATCACCACTTGAACGTAAGGGGCTACTATTTGGGACCATGCCTAAGAAAAGATTAACAAGATGTTGGTTTATATTACATTTACATACAGTTGGTTTATATTACATTCTGCATATTAGTACAGTTAGGAAAGCAGGTAGTAGGAAGGGAATTCCAAAGTCTAGCTGTTCAAGGGAAGAAACTATTAAAGTAGAAAGCTTTCTGGCAATTAGGGACCTCCACAGTGAAGGGGTATGATTTCAGGTTTGTCGGGGGATATGTACATCAAGAGGGCACAAGTGCAACGAGTTCATCAGAGCACATTCAATTAAAATATTTGTAAAACGGGCAAATGGATGCAACATTGTGACGATGGGACAAAAGTTGGAGCTGAATTCACAAAATGGGATCTATTAGGTTGAAGACTTTTTTTGGACTCTATCCAAAAGGGAGAGACTGGTGGTAAATGCACTAGCTCTCCTTTATGTGCATTGGTGAACAACTGCTTACTCATTATTCTGTTGATAAACCCTATTTCTTATACAGGGCGTCCAAAAAGTCACTGAAGGGTTTTGAACTTGATTCTTTATTTTTGATATATTTCTATAATTTTAACATGATCTGACTAAGATATTGGGAAATTAAAAAAAAATAATGAAAAATTCAAACAATCTTTATGAAAAATGTCTTTTAAATGTTGCCCATTTTTCAACTTCACATATCTGTGCTCTTTCCAAAACATTATTCATGACTGATTGCCGAATCTCTGGATCGAAATGTAACTCCCTTATTTTGTTTCGCGATCTAGCAGACCCTGAAATGTCAAACCCCAAAACCCTGCAAGAATTGAAGGAAAACATCAGGAATGAAATAAGGGAGTTAAATCGCAATTCAGAGATTCTGCAATCTATCATGAATAATGTTTTGGAAAGAACACAAATATGTGAAGCTGAAAATGGGCAACATTTAAAAGACATTATTTTTCATAAATAAAGATTATTTGAATTGTGCATTATTTTAAAAATATTTCACAATGTTTTAGTCAGATCGTGTTAAAATTACAGAAAGATATCATCAAACATAAAGAATCTATTTAAGTTCAAAACCCTTCAATGACTTTTTGGACACCCTGTACCTTTGTTTCCTAGATAAACTTATTTCCTCTTTTTTGTTAGACTTTTCCCCCCTTTTTTTTCTTCCTAACACACGAGGGAGGGTGGCAGGAGGGGAAACGTCGCTAGTATCATAAACATTTGATTTCGTAAAATGCTTTACATAAATAAATATGTAAATTTTTAGATTATAATTATAGCACACTCAGCATTGATGATGAGAGGGGGGGGGGCTTTGAGAAAATAGAGCTTCATTGATATAATGAACAAAGGAATACCTCATTCTTTGTGAAACTCGCTGAAGAATAGGCTTGCTGCTGTTGACCAAGAGAATCAGACATGTGTGCACAGCAGAATTATGCTTGGGAATGAAATCTGACTAGTGAGGGTTGAAGATATGTGTTGCATGGAGAGAAATGATATGAGGATGAAACGATGCATGTATTTGTTGCTTAAAGACAAGCTTAGAGCTGATGACCTCAGAGGAAAATTAAATGTGGGCAGTATAGGAAATTGTGTGCAGAACAGGAGACTTCATTAGTTTGGTCACATTGAAAGAATGGCAGAATGTTTCGGTCAGTAGATGTAGAATAGTTGAAGTGTAACATTGTACACTTTTATACGCATGACCCACACGTTGTATGCAGTCTACGTCGCAAAGAACATAGGACACGTAATAACTCCACTCCATTTTTTATTTTATGTAACAATGACATTTATTTCCTCATTCTCCCACCATGCGTGACTTCTCCTTATGATCGTGACGTCACGCTTGAAAAATGTGTAAATAAATAGAAAGAGAATTAAAAGATGACCGCCATTCCAACACAGCTGTCATCTTGCATGTATTTACATATGTGTGTCCGTGCTCTGTTACAGAAGTAGAAAGGTCAGTTGGCAGAGGAAGGCCAAGGAAAACATAGAATGCATTGATAATAACAGGTTTGAGAGAAAGAGGGATAAATAAAGACCTGGGCAAGGTTAATTTGGGGGGCTAATTTCTAAAAGACATCCGACGCATACCAGCTTGTTAAACCAAATATAATGATTATGGGTACATACTAGTGTTTGGACGATTAATCCGGAATTTTTTTTTTTTTTTTTTTTTTGTACATAGGCATCATCACATTATCAAGGCCAAGAGGCCACTCAAGGATAAGGGTTAAAGAGTGTAAAGTAGAAATTGGACAATATAGTAATCATTAGTAATGAAAATTTGGTAAATTTGATAACTTATATGGAATGGCTCATCAAGAACTTATTTACGTTAGACTTGAAGACAACCATATTGTAGTCAGCCGGAAAGCAGGAAAACGGAAGACAATTCCACAGGCGTGCAGTTCTAAGAAAGAAGCTTTGTTCATGGAATCTACGTTTAGGTTTAGGCACAGATAAAGAGTGGGGGGAATTATTGATAGTGTTTACAGCTAGACGAGTGTTTCAGAATTGGAAAAATGTGTGCCTATTTTCCAATACCAAAAACGATTCTTTTAATTATCTTTTTTTATTTAATTTTGTTTAAAGCAAAATCTTCCACTGCTGATAGTAATAATGAAATAAATATTTATTGATTTTAATCTACCAGTAAAGCTAAAAGCTATAGATTACTCCCACAGGTGTATTTTTTTGTGTGTTTGAGAAAATATATGCACATTTAACATGTGTTTTTACGGTAATCAGAAGAAAAAATAACAATTTTATAGTTAAATATTTAGAGATTTATAAAGAATCGGAATCAGTAATTGTAATCGGAATTAGGGGAAAAAATTTGTTAAAGGCAGAACGACTAGAAGAAATACTTTGCATTAAATGTATTGCAAATCCATAGACCCTAATACCGTTCCTATTTACTTTGTCTCCCCACAGGGCAGAGTTAGACACCAGGGTCGCTTTTTAACATGGAGAAAGGAACAAATATAAAAATTGTCTCAGTCGTGAAGGATTTCTCCTCCACTGACAGAACAAGATATTTAAGTGTAGCATCTGAAGAACAGATACTACACTTTGAGTTATATATTTTTTATTCACTCTGAAAGTTTACAAACAAAACAGAAATAAACAAAAAATTTGGCACAAGGCCACTCAAAAATTGAGGAGGGGGTCATCCTCGTTCCTGTACCTTTTGGTAGTCTATGCTTGATCCTAGCTAAAGTTCTCATTCACCACAATACCTCAAGCACACCGGTTGTCATCCTAGTTAAGATTCCCAAAATTGTATAGTGTGTGTGTGTTCGTGTTTTTCTTCTTTTTTTTTTTAAGCAATAAAATAAATTTGTATTTTGATCTTGACTCAAAGGCCAAGAAGTAAACATTTGCATAGAAATATTGACGAGCAACATCCCATTTGTGAGAAAGGGGTTGTAGAGAACATACTTTACCCGCAGAAAGAGTGCTCTTACAAATAGTCACCTCATAGTGGTGCCTATTATGCCTAGTACGACATATTCACGTTGATACATCGGTTCCCGCTGGATCACTGAAGTTAAGCAACATTGAACCTGGTCAGTGCTAAAAGGGTGACCATTTGGGATTTCCAGGTGCTGTATGTTCTCTTAGCTTATCTCGGCATTGTTTCCAGTCGTCCTGGACTTTTTCTTACACTGGACTCCAAACAGTGCCGATTCAGGAGAGGTGTGGTTGGGATTGCGCAACACTTGCCTCACAATTACACGCGCAGCTGCCCCTACAGGGAGTATCTTTGTCTTTTGAGACTGAATGGAGACATCGAGTGGTGCCTACAGACAACTTTTACATTAATACTTTTTCTAAATCTATCTATCTATCTATACATATATATATATATATATAAAGTGACCTTGCCTGTCTGTCAGTCTGTGTGATGAACGGTCAGTTCCAGACTATTCTGTCAATTTTTGATCTACAGACTTGAAACTTTATATATATGCTATTTGAACCTGTGGAACAAATTCAATTTGGTTTTTAGCTAGTAAAAATGGCTAGTAAGGTGTTAAAATTGAAAAATTGAAACTTGACAGGCAAAAGTCGACTTAAAGTGTATCTACTATGCATGTGCAAATAAACATTTATACGTTTAACTATGTTATTTTTTTAAGTTATGCATGTATCTTTAGGACATATGGTATCGAATACCATTGGAAAGCTAAATATTTTGATTTTGATTCTAGCTGATGACACCCAAGTCATGTTTTTTTTTTTTTTAATTTTTGAAATCACTACTACATATTGGGTACAATATAATAATCAATAGAAAATAGGCTCTGTAATAATAAATACAAAATCTGTATTAATTAATATATATTTAAGTGTATTTTATCACTGGGCAATGATGGGTGGCCTGCTAGTATAAAACTGACAAATTTATAACATGGATTAAATTTGTAAAAAAAAAAAGAAAAAAAAAAGAAGCTATTTTGGAAGGGCACTTGCAGGACAAAGGTACAGTTGACCTTAGGTTCACCCCTTTCTTTGTGTGTTTTTCATGGGAAGAGTAGATATCTGGGTAAGGTTATCTATTTTCAACCTAGGTGTAGTCAGATATTTTTTTAAAAACGATGATAACGACGTTAGATGTGATTTTTTTTTTCTCTATAATTCGGATATTATTTTAGTTTATATATGTTTATATATATACATATATATATTAAATTTATTTATACAAACATTGATGGCTACATATGTGCATACACGTTTCTGTAATCACCCGTGCTCAGGAGATTACGTCTTCAGGCCAAGAATTTCCTCAAGAGTACATATGTAGCCATCAATGTTTGTATAAATTAATTGAATATACCTGCTCTATTTACTCATTGAGCACTTTTTAGTAGACACATGTTGTTTCATTGGATGTACTTCTAGGAAACTAAATTCTACTACCATAATATATATATATATATATATATATATATAATTATTAATGCATATGTACGTTTATTTTATTTATTTATTTTCTATTGTTATTGTTAATTTAATATTATTTTGTATCGCTATCCAAAAGCAAAGTTTATCCTGTGCACACAGTTGTTCGCTATTTCTCTCCTACAGTTTAATAGATGTTGGGGTTCTTTAAAGTATAGGATAGCAAATTTTTCATTCAGGCATAATCTACATAAGAATTGATTATATAAGGTTATAAACTGAATTTTTAAAAAAATTCTTAATGCTGCAATATTTTAAGTTATAAATTTATTATATTTTTTACCAGAATATCTAGTCCTTTACTTTTCCATGTTTAAGCTTAACCATATTACTTTTCATGTGTGCATTTTAGTATTGTAATCCAGGCTTCCAGTAAATTCACTTGTTCTTTGTTTAATGTCAAGCTTATTTTTTTTGCCCCCATAAACATAACACACATATGTAATAACAATGTACGGCACTCATCTGCTTTCAATAAAATCCCCCCAATTATCTCCTTTTCATGCTTTCATCCTCTCTGGTGTTACTTCTTTTTTCGCGAGAGCAGTGAATTGGTAGCAACAGTAGTTGCTGAAGCGACGTGGTTATTATGGAAACTGTCATAAAAAAAAAACGTTGCTCACCTCCTTACGTTTTTTTTTTTTTTTTTTTTTTTACGATTTTGAACACCAGAAAATTCATCATAACTTTTATTTTACTGAACGAAAATTGAATTTTTTTTTCACAATATAGCTGAGAAGGTGATCTATAAACTGTAATAATTGTTTGAAAATTGATAAAAAAAATGAGTGAGCGGTGAAGCTTTAAAGCAGTTCTAAATGACTAAAACTGCCACTTAACCATATGTTCAAACACTACTGTTTTTTGAATTATATATATATATATATATATATATATATATATATATATATATATATATATATATATATATATATATATATATATATACACGCAATTTGTTCATCCCATTTTTAGAATACGCACTCCTATTTTCTGTTTGAAAAAGAATTCAATCAAAATGGTCATCTATTTTGATAATGGTAATTATTGCCTGCGGTTAATGTTTGCCGATCTTATCCGACTTGTGATTCATGAAAAATGCTTGCTCGACCAATCAGCGTAAAGTATTCTGTCTGACCAGAATATCTATATGAACTCTTGTCGATGGATGTAATTGCAGATTTTATGGAAAAAACAAAATGGAGAAAAAGTTATTTTAGAAATAATGGGTTGAACAGAAGAATAAAAAAATATATATAAATTCTTCTTGAATATTTTACATAGTTGCGAAATTTTAAGAGGCTTAAAAATGGTGTACTTTTGACAGCTGTGTTGGAATGTCGGTCATCTATTAATTCTCTATCTTTCTATTTACTTACACATTTTTCAAGCGTTTGAAATATATTGGTGAGAGAATTTAATTTTGATTATTTGGATTATTCAAACTGCATGAAATTTTGAACTTAATCTTTCTTTCTTTTTTTTTTTTTTTTTTTTTTTTTAATCCAAAGGGTAGACTGTTATTATTCCGTCATTCATGACCTGGTAGAAATTTTATTTTATATAGTTATTATTGCCTGTATAACGATTTTTTGTAAGCCATAGTGCTCTTCTTTTTGGGTGCTGGTTTTTAAACCCTACTTTCCGACCCTGCTTTCTGCTGTGGGGAGGAGTAAATAGATAAACTTTTAACTATAGGTCATATGTCTGTGTGGGCAATTCTAGAATTAATTTTTTGAAGTTTTAAACTTAATTTTATCTAGTTGTGCCGTATTAGAAATTCTGTACAAATTGACAATTTTTAAAGGTTTGCAAATTTTAAAATAACACCTAAAGAAGGTTGGAGATTACATCGGTCAAAATATTGTAAATATACATTGGGTCATTCCAAAAGTAAATTTTTTTACTTTTTTCAAAAAATTTTAACTCAGACAGTTGTACATCTACAAAGATGGGAGTAGTACCATTAAAACAAGCGACCTTTTGTGCTCTGGAATTTAGTTTTCTTCAGTCACCATCATTCTCAATGCACTTTTGCAAGCGATAAACGATGGCTGTGCATAAATACCTGGAGCAAGCTTTCTCATAGTCATAGCAGGGTTGTTCCAAAAGTAAAGCCTCCTATAGTTTTTTACTTGAACTTAAAAAGTTGAAGAACTACGAAGGCATGAATTCCTGCATGAATTTATTGAATAAAAGTTTGTTTCTGAGATTGATCATTGCTTTTCAGACAATCTAATGAAATAATTATTATTCATTATTAGCAGTAGTAGTAAATATTTTAATACTTCTAGTAGAAGTTTTGGTGCTTATTCAAATTAGCACTTATGGCGGCAATTAAAAGTGAAGAAAATACAGAAAAGTTTGTATGATGTACATACCAGTCAGTGAACAAAGATGTCATATTCCAAACATTATGTAAATCGATCAACTAGTTTTTTTAGTTTTTTTTTAACTAAGAAAATCAAAATTTACGACTTTTAGCAATTTTACTACAAAACTGTATTGAACACAAGGCTGATTTTTTGATCTCTCAACTTTGATTTGAGTTGTCTCTCCCTTATTCATCAGATTTTGTCATGCCTGAAAAGAACACTACGACTTGCTTAGTCATAAAATTTGATTTTCTTTAATTAAAAATAAACTACTTGATCAAACTGTAACGAGTACATACATCATACAGACTTTTCTGTATTTTCTTGACTTTTAATTGCCGCCATAAGTGCCAATTTGAATAAGCACCAAAGTTTTAATACTTATAGTAGTAGGAGTTGTAATAGTTCTAATAGTGTCGATTTTACATGCTTAATAATTGATGTGGACTTGTTAATACATTTTTCAACAATTTCTTCCAGAATAGAATTTTGAAACATATAAACTCTTAATATGAAAGATGAAAATATACTTTTCTTACATGCGTTCAAGCTCGGTCATAATGCTTCCCAAACAGCCACCACTACCAACAGAGCATTAGGTGAAGGTGAGTTGGGGATCACATGTGAAAAGACGATCTTAAAGCCTTCAAGATTCCTGTTCAGAACTAAGGAAGCTCTAGTGAAATGCCAGCCCGAATGGAATGTGTCAGCTTTACCTGATGCAGTTTGAAATGTAAGGCTTGTGATCGGATGCTCCTCTCGAAAGCTGCTTACATTAACCACGAAGAAAAAAAAAAAAAAATAGATGCTGTGGGTAGTGAGCGTAGAAAAGCAGAGGCAAAAGTGAAACAAGTTTCAGCACTCAACCTTGTCTGCCACATATGTGGTAGACTGTAAGTCAACTGCTGGCCTGAAAAGTCACTTTTTTGTCATGCCTGTAAGAACATTACGACTTGCTTAGTCACTTTCGGACCCATGGATGTAGTTTGGGTGTCATTGATGATCCACCCAGCCACTGCGGTGAGGATGGTCATGAGCATTGAGATGGCTAGCATCTGTTAAAGACGAAGTAATTGTCACATGTGATAAGGCAATCCGAACGTGGTTTCAGAAATTTTGTAGTGATAATGCGATCCTTGTTGAAGAGGAATTAGGTAGAGGACAACTATGGACTTTTGTTAATGTTTGAAAGCAATTCATCACAAATTCTTCCCTCTTAGTGCTAAAAAAAACACAAGGAAAAATACATTGGTGAAAATGTCATCGATCAAGACATACCCCTATGGACTCTTGTTAATGTTTGCAAGCAATTGTTGAACAAAAGGCACGTCAAAGCATCAAAGAAATATCCAAGGCATTTGATGTCAGTATTTCAGTGTTGAAACAAATTATTAAAATGAAAAAGCTTGATTAAATGCGTCCTGCATGAGCTTGAAATAATTCATTTTTGCTTCTGAAATTAGTTGTCATTTTCTAAACAAACTAATACATTGTCAGTTTTGAGAGGATAAAAAAAAACTTTTTTGGTCCTCCGATTTATCGGAGAGGGACCTATGTTTTCAGTGGCATCCGTGCTTCTGTGCTTCCATGCATCCGTTAGCCAGATAACCGTCCATTAGTATCTCCTGTAATTTTGCCACAAATTGTATTTCATTAAATAGATGTGCACAGTAAAACAATTGTTTTTGCAAAAATTCCTGTTGCGACCCCAGGGACCCAAAAGAGGTAAAAAAAAACGTCCCAAAATGTCCAAAAATGACACGTTTTGCTCCATAACTTTTGTTCCGTTCATTAGATTTTTCTGAAACTTGGCTAAAATGAGTCCAATGTTCTTAATATAAATCCAGTATGGGTGACCCTTGCAAAATTCTAGTTTGTGTCCCCGGGGACCTTTAGTTCTAAAAACAACCCATTTTGTGGCTATTTTTTCATATTTCTCAACAGAAACTTGATATGTCTGACTATATAGTGGTTTTTCACGGTATTCAACTCAAATATACATGTGTTAAGGCCTGAAACTGCACAGTTTTCCATTTACACTGGGATTCGACGTCCCCAAAAGAGGTAAAAAATACTCCAAAATGGCCAAAAATGACACTTTGTGCCCCGTAGCATTTGATCCATCTATTAGATTTTCCTGAAACTTGGCCAAAATGTGGAGGTCATTGTTCTTAATATTAATTCAGTATGGGTGACCTTGGCAAAATTCTGGATTGCATCCCTCTGGGACTTTTAGGGCAAAAAAAAACATGCCTTTTTGGAGCTCTTTTTTCATATTACTCAAAAACTTGATATTTATATCTATATAATGATTTTCTATGGTGCCAAATTAAAATATACATGTCTTAAGGCATGAAACTGCACCGTTTGTCCATTTTAACTGGGTTCCAGCTGGAGCTCAAAAGTGGTCACAAATGCCCCAAAATTGCAAAATATGACACTTTTTACCCCATAACTTTTGCCCCACACATTAGATTTTTCTGAAACTTGGCGAAAATATGAAGGCAACGTTGGCCCTTCACACTTCTCACATTCATAATTTCTTCACTATTTTTGTGGTATCATCTCACATGCAGCACCAGAGAGGGACCACGCACACACAGCTTGTTAATAGAAAAATCGGCGCTTCTTCAATATTGGGACAAAATTTCAGAAATCATAATACTAAATTTCACATGAAAAAAATGGTATCTACATATTCCTTGAATTTTTAAAATGATTATATCCAAAAATTATAAAAATCGATAAGGGTTGATAAAAGTTCAAAAGCAAGATAATTTTTCGTTTTGATTTTAAATAAGATGGCGGCAATTTTTCACCTACTAACACAAAGTTGTTTTGTTTAATAATTCAGTAATACTCGGTAATTTTGACTGCATATTTGGGAACTACCATTGTAACTTATTAGAATTGACCAAAACAATCGGTTGAAATCATAGTCGACCACTTTTATTTTTAATAAAAATGTTGATATAGGGTTCAGAACTACACAGGGATCCTCTTTCATTCCTGGGCAACATCGGGTGAGCTTTCTCGTGTAATCTTAAAAACATGACATGACAAGTTCTTTAATCTCTCTCTTTTTAATTTTTAAAAATTCATTTTCACTCCAAACAAGGCATGTTGCCACTTTTAATGTAAGAGACTACTATTTGGGATCGTCTCTAGCAGAGTACTGAAGGGAGTTGAGCAGCGAGATGTCTATTCATATTATATTTAAGCTTCTCCATGTTGGTAAAGTTATGGCAGCAGGAAACGGGAAGGGAATTCCAAAGTCTAGCAGCCTGAGAGAAGAAAATATAAGAGTAGAAGGCTTTCCTGGATTTAGAGGCCTCAACAGTGAAAGGATGGAATTTTGGTACTTTTTTTTTTTTTTTTTTTTTTACATAGGCATCACCACATTATCAAGGCCAAGAGGCCACTCAAGGATAAGGGTTAAAGAGTGTACATTAGAAATTGGACAATATAGTAATCATTAGTAATGAAAATTTGGTAAATTTGAATACTTATATGGAACGGCTCATCAAGAACTTATTTACGTTAGACTTAAAGACAATCATATTGTAGTCAGCCGGAAAGCAGGAAAACGGAAGACAATTCCACAGGCATGCAGTTCTAAGAAAGAAGCTCTGTTCATGGAATCTACGTTTAGGTTTAGGCACAGATAAAGAGTGGGGGGAATTTTTGATAGTGTTTACAGCTAGACGAGTGTTTCTTGTGAAAGTTTGGCGAGGGGGGACCATAGATTGAAGCTCAGTCGAACACTTTCCATGAAAATAACGATACATCAGAGACAAACTCGCAACATCTCTTCTGTGAGATAGAGGTTGCAAGGAAGAGAAAAGGACATCTCCTACGAGGCTACGAAGTCTATTTTGAACTCTATCAAGGCAGGCCAAGTCCTTTCTAGCAGCTCCTGCCCATATGTGGCAGCAGTATTCCATCCTTGGACGTACCTGGCTCTTATATAGATAGAGAACAGCATCAGCAGTGAGATATCTACAGGATCGATAGAAAGATCCCACCATTCTTCCAGCGGCCTTGGCAACAGATTTGACTTATCAGTTTAGTTGGGAATATATATGTCAAGGGAGCACAAGTGTTATGAGTTCATCAGAACACATTTCATTAAAGTACTTGTAAAACAGGCACAATGATGCAACATTGCGGCGATGGGCCAAGAATTGGCGCTTGGCCGATTGTGCTTAACATATTAGATCGAAGACTCTTTTTAGGACCCTGTCTAAGAGGGAGAGACTAGCACTGGGTGCTCCAACCTAGATGTCGCAACAATACTCCATACATGGGTGAATCGTGGCTTTGTAAAGATATAGGGTATATATATATATATATATATATGGTATGAGTAATTTTCTAGCATGGTAGAAGGAGCCACCTTCTTTGCAGCAGCCTTGGCAATATCCTCAATATATTTGTTCCAATTCATGTTGCTTACCTCGATTAGCAGTAAATAAAGGTAGTAGATTTGTCTGATGGGACTGGTCTTTATTGACTTACATAAACCAGGAAATATTACTCGATCCAATTACAAGTTGAATGATATTAAAATGAGTAGCTGTCTTAGTTTCTTAGCATGAGCAGAGTAAGTAGAGCTCGCTTAATTAACAAAAGAAACAGAGATCTGACCTTAGATAAATGAAGAGGCAATCTGTTGATATTTTGACAATAATGAAAGAGAAAGAAAACAACTCCTCTGTATTGATAGCAACAAAAATAGTTTCCATTCTGTCAGAATGATAATAATCTCTAATCTAATAATATGTCTTCTGTCCCTTTCATGATCTATATGTGTAAATAGCAGGGTTTTTTTTTTATCTAATGATCTCTTTATATAAAGTTAGATATGTGTAAATGTGTGTGTTTGGGTGTACAGGGTTCACCCCTAAACTAATTAACCCATAATTATGAATTTTGAAGCATAGTTGCTTAACGTAAGGGATCCAAATGCAGGTTATATCCAGTTTTATTTAGTTCATGCAAAAGGGGTAAAAAGAAGCGGAAACTGTTCATTAATTTTCAGATATCTCCAATCTTTATGAAAATTTGAACAATAGTTATTAGACATTAATTAATAGGTATTCCCCAATTCTCTGTTTCTTTGGCATCTTCTAATGGCTTTTTAAGGGCTATAATATGAGCACAATTTCCTATTTAAAATTTAAAATATTTCAGATTTGCATTAAATTTGATCCATAGTCAGTAGACACCAATTGAGCAAAATTCCTTGAATTTCAGTTTATTCTTACTTGTACTTGTGATGGAATTCACCCAGGGTAGGTTAAGCCAGTTCCAAGTGAATTCACAGCATGAGTCAAGGCAGTCCATCCAGGTCTGTCCACTAGTGACTCTTCAGCATAGTTCAGTTAGTCATGATTCCATCATTGCACTGAAGACCCAAGGATCAGTCATAAACTCCAAGTCAGCTTCATTTATTTATTTAGTCAGTTTATTCTTAATACCTCTTTAAATCTTAAGTCTAAAATATTAGACATTTTCTAGTATCAAAATGGATTTTGATCAAAATTAGAATAACTATTCTAGACATAAGGTATAGTATTATTATGCTTTGATTTTTATATTTGTAAGGAGACATAAGAGTTGCAAAGCTGTTGTATTTGGAGAATAGATGCTACCCATCCTAGGACGGATATTCTTTTAGTTTAGTATGCGTTTAGCTTAAGCAAGCAGCAGCTGACTGACAAAATAAGGGTGGACCTGTAAATTTACCCTTGTCCGTTCGTCCGTCCTCACTTTTCTCAATAACTACGCCTTGGAATTTTTTGAAATTTTGCAGAATAAATAAAAACTAATAAAACGCTCCATTTTGGGGACTATTTTACCATATTTTTTTTTGGGGGGGGGGGGGGTAATGCTGAACTTAGTCATTTTTTTAATGCATCGTTCACTGTGTACTCACGGGGGACCATGCACTTGTTTTTAATAATATTGGATTTTTTTTTCTAGAAGTAAAGTTCAAACAATTATTCAAAAATGTTTGATTACTAGAGATTAGTTATTTTAGCTAGTTACACGACGGTTTTCAAATTTCATATTTAAAGTTTTTTTTCTTTTTTGGTTTTTGATTGTTGATTCAGATTAATATCGTGGTGTCTACATTTGCGTCAGTCGACCATAAGCAGCAAATAATTCAATAGTTTAAGGCAGTGGTTCCCAACCACTGTGCCGCGGAATGATTACTGGTGTGCCGCAAAGATAATGGCTAGAAGGCATTTAATTTCATTGTGTTTAATAAAACCATTTAATTTCTTAAGCATGATGATACCACTCAATTTCAACTTCAATGTGAGAGCATTGTCAGGACCGCTGCGAAAAAGGTAGGTTCTCTCTACCGTGCTAGAAAGCTACTAAAGCCCGAAAGTATTCTGTACCTCTATAAGGCCACCATTCACCCATGTATGGAGTATTGCTGTCATATTTGGGCTGGTGCATCTGCTACTAGTCTCTTACTCCTAGACAAGGTTCAAAAGAGAGTCGCCAACCTAATAGATCCTGAACTGTCATGTATGCTTCAGCCTCTGTCCCATCGACGAAATTTAGTATCCCTATGCCTGTTCTACAAGTACTTTAACGGTAAATGCTCCGAAGAACTGCAAGCACTTGTACCCCCTCCACGTAAATACCCCTGACAAACCCGACAGGCAGCAAAATCCCACCCCTTCACAGTTGAGATCCCTAGATGTAAGAGAGCCTTCTACTCCAATAGTTTCTTCCTCAGAACCGTTAGACTTTGAAATTCCCTTCCGGGCTCCTGCTTCTCCAACTGTACTGACATGCAGAAGTTAAAGTGTAACGTGAACAAACATCTTGCTGCCCAAATACCCAGATAGTACTCCTGTGGCTTATGTCCCTGATAGTAGCCCCCTACGTCAAAGTGGCAATGTGCCTTGTTTGGGGTGAAAATGTAATAATAAAATAAATTTTTTTTTTAAAAGCCATTAAAATGTTACTGCAGTTTTCAACTTCATACCCTATGTGAACTGGGAATGTCTCACCTAAATCACATTAAAAAACAAAAACGTGAACGACTTTAAAATATTGAAAAAGAGTTAAGAGTGCGTCTGTCTCACATTCGACCACATATTGCAGCAGTAGTTAAAAAACACCAGGCACAACTGTCCCCACTGACATTCATCATTATTTTATGTCAGATATTGAATACAGGATATTGAATACAGGATATTGATTTATGTGAATAAAATTTCTCCTTATATAATCTTTTTTGATTATTTTTTTTTTTTTTTTTTTTTATTGCAAAATGGTTTTATGAGTGGAAAATACTAATTTTTTATGATAGGTGTGCCCCGAAAATTCAAATAAACTCAATAGTGTACCACCATGTAAAAAAGGTTGGAAACCACTGGTTTAAGTGTTGGGGCTAGGGTTGGATCAAATACTGACTTTTAACAATTGAAATACACATACAAGGTTACCAGAAATACAAATACTTTTATTCCTAAAAATACAAATACAAATACTTTTATTCCTCAATCTCAAAATACAAATAAAAATACAATAACTGATTTAAACAAAAACAAATATAAGTACTTTTTTTTTCAAAGTAATAAAGAAATCTGAAAATATGCAAAAAAAAGAAGAAGAAAAAGAAAATAAATATTTCCTTCCAAATTTGACATCTACATTACATTCTATATCATGTCCGCATTGCATTTTATTATCATTATAACTCTGAAAGTTTCCTCTCTCTCTCTCTCTCTCTCTCTCTCTCTCTCTCTCTCTCTCTCTCTCTCTCTCTCTCTCTCTCTCAAATATAAATACAAATACAAAATACTATTTTCCTGGATGCCATAATACAAATACAAATTACTTTTTCTTGTGATGTTAAAATACAAATACAATTACATTAAAATTGTATTTAAATACAATTGAAATGCAAATACAATTGTATTTGATCCAACCCTAGTTGGGGCCCGGTAATTTCTTGAGTTACTCTACTTTTTCGGCTACGCTGAGACACTCGTCTGCTAATCCATTATGTAATTTTCTTCATTTTTATATGAAAGTCTACAATACGTTTGTACTTGTTTACCTTTGGTGTCATTTAAAAACTGGTTTATGGATACAAATGCGGCTTCACACTTTCTGCTCAAAGAGGAACGCCTTCCATGTGAATTTACTCCAAGGTCTTTTTTGTTTCTTCCTCTACAAAACAACTTTTTCCATTTTGCTTTCTTAAGAGATTTGTTTATTTTTTAACTTAAAGAAAAAAGAAGAAATGTCATTTTTTTCACCTTTCTTTTTTATGTAAAAAGATTAACTTCTATTTGATTTTCTTTTTGTGGTAAAGTTGAATAGGATTTTTTTTAAAAACTTTGGACTGATTCGCCTTTCTTTTTTTTTTTTTTTTCTTTTTTTAATTTAAGTTTTTAAATGGAAATCGCCCCAGACAGGGTATGAAGCCACTCGATATTAAGAGCTACTAAAACATATATATATATATATATATATATATATGTTTATATATATATATGTTTATATATATAAATTATTTCCACAACCAGACAATGTCGCAGCTCACAAGAGTCAAGAAAGCCAACAAACTGGAAGTCTAAGACTAAAGTTTTGCCCTCATTTGGGCTCATCAGTTAGACGCAATTTGCTTGATCTGTGTAAGTTAATAGGCATTCTTGTGTGTGGCGTGTTTGCTCAGTTGGTAGAGTGCTTGCAAGAGGCTCAGGTTTCAAATCCTGAGTTTGGATGTGTCGGATGTGAAGGCGAAACTCGAGTCTTGGACTTCTGGTTTGTTGGCTTTCTTGGCTCTTGTGAGGTGCGATGTTGTCTGGCTGTGGAAATAATTATATATTTTCTCACACTCTAAAGATATATATATATATATATATATATATATATATATATATATATTTATTTATTATTATTATTATTATTATTATTATTATTATTATTAATATTTTTTCACCTAAATTTTTTATATATTAAAATTCCGTAATGTTCATATACCAATAAAATCAAAGTCGATATTAATTGGCTCAGTTAATTAAGCTTCATGATTATCGGCTTTCATAATCGAGCAGGCGTGTAATATTGTTTGCAAAACTCAAGACAACAAAATATCAAATGAGAACATCATGTGGTGCATTTCTTGGAGTAAATCAATAAATAAATCAGAGGAAAAAATTATTATAAAAATACAAAAAACATTAAAAGATTAAATGAATATAAAAATCTAAAATTGTAGAAATTTCATCCCAAAATAAGAAATAGGAAAGTGGGATACTTACTCGATTCGAAGGGAATCAAAAAAATAAATAAATAAAAAATTAAAATAAAATTAGGATGAACGAGGTGAGTCCAGACTGCTTGTTCCCTTAAAATAGTGAGTATGAATATATATATATATATATATATATATATATATATATATATATATATATATATATATATATATATATGTCATCCACATACATTACTGTTTTGCTCTATCACAGCTCATCAGTGTGGCTAGAAAGGCAACTACCTACAGCTTTTACAATTAAATTGACTTAGTTAAAAAAAAAAAAGAAAAGAAATAGTTGCAGTGTTTACATTACAAACAATGCTAATACTACAGTCAGCTGCTGTTGATGCTTGATTTCACTTGAATATATAGTGAACTAGCAGGCTGCCCGACATTGCTCTGTCGTAAAATATACATAAATATTATATTTTAATTATTAATTAAAATATAATATTTATGTATAATCTATAATAATAAATATGAAATCTGTATTAATTAAATATAAAAAATGATTTGGGATACCATCCGCTAGAATCGAAACTAAGCTGTTTAGTGCTTCGGCCTTAGTTGTTATTTATTGTTCCAGCTTTAAGCTATGGATGTTTAATTTAAGAATTTAAAGAAATTTTAAAAGAATGTGACTAAATTCTTCTTAATGTGTGCAAAGTATTAGTTGCGACATACAGAGATAGATTGGTAGCTGTTGAACTCAATAACGGATATTCCACAAAGATAATATGCTTTTTTATTTATTCTTTGTAGACTGTATTCTCATCTTCATGGCCAACTCATCTTTTGGCCTTCTTCAAGTGATTAACTGCGATGGAATAGGAATCCTATCCCGTCTCAGTTAATCACCTGAAGAAGGTCAGAGAATGAGTTGGCCAAAAAAAAACAAATGATGAGTTGGCCAAAAAAAAGAAAAAAAAGAATAAATACAGATCACAGGATTCAAATAAAAATAGTATATAATGCTTTGCTTAATTTGTACGAATACTTTTTTCACCAGGAAAAATGAAAAAAAATGTATTAATTTCTGCCATTATAGAAATTAATTAAATGTATTATTATTTTCTAATAGTATGTATCTTTATAAATAAAATATACCTAAATTTATCTTTGTTTAAGCTTTTACATACATAAATATACTTTTCAAGTGTACGAATATTTGTTTTCACCCATCTGTATGTACAGAATTCTTTCCTAAACTAATCATTATGAATTTTGGAACATAGTTGCTGGGCGATAGGGATTCAAATGTAGGCTATTTGTAGTTTAATTTAGGTTTATGCAAATAGAGCAAGATGGGGGGGGGGGTAGAAAATCTTTATAAAATTAGAATACTTCTGATTTTTTTGTTACATTAAAAAAAATTTAATCGATATTAGACAATTCTTAAATTTCAGTTTCTTTGGAGTATTTTTAAGGGTTTTAGGGGACATTTTGCATGAGGTCTTGGAAAGCAGGTGACTAATATATAACAGAACAAACAGAAATAATTTTGATCATGGTTTCGTATTTCGTTATGCTGAGCAGAAGATAACTCTGGGTAGAATGATCGGGACAATTGCCCAGTGTAGGCACTGCTCAGACAGAAAGAAACTGCAAGCTACTGTCTGTACAACTGCAAAGAAAGCTATGCCAATGCATCAGACTCTTTATTCGAGAAACAGCGTCAATAGGGTTCTGAAACAGGACACCTTGCTCAGCAAGGATGAGCAACAATGAATTCATGAATGCCTCGAGGGAAACAGATGGATGGAGATCCATAGCTGTCAATGTCTGTACCAGTAAGGACACCACTTCATGATGATGAGGGGATAATTGGGCACAACCTCTCATTTAAAAATTCAAACGTATTAAATTTTCATTGAATTTGATTTGCAATCATTAAACACCTTGATTAAGCAAGATTCCTTGAATTTCGATTTCTTCTTAAGCCCCCTTAAGTTTAAATCTTAAATTTTAGACATTTTCTAGAATCAAAATCACGTGATTTTGATCAAAATACCTATCAGGATTCCAGAGATAATGTTTAGTAGCATTATTATATTTCAATCTTCATAGTGGTGCCCAACGTTAATTTTACGTAGCCATGGATATGTATTCTTTTAGTGTATATGTATGTGTGTGTGTTTGTATATTTTATTTATTTAGTTTACTTATTAAACAGTTATCTACAGATATGTGTTCCGCTGTATCCATGCCTCATTAGCATAGCTAACTGTATCAGGGCTAGAACCGCCAACCATACGGACTCTGATTGGGTGTGGATACCTTTATGCTGTGGCACCCCAATCGAAATTACATGCTATTTTTATCGCTTTTAAAATTATGTCAATTTTTTGTTAATTTTAACAAAAATTAAATCCAGTATATATATATGTATAGAGAGAGAGAGATAGATCAATAGATAGATATTTATATATATGAGAAAAAGATTTTGCATTTGTTTCAGAGAAAACCTGCCATTGGAAACATGTAATGGAGAATAACAAAGAATCTGATTGCTCAGCTAGCTAGACTAAACACCACGTGGATATATAAAAACACTTAGTAATATGAATTAGCCTGACGATTCCCTACAGGGATGAAATACAGATGTCTCTGTATAGCTTAATTGCCATAAATATAACTTCATAACACACACACACACACACACACACATATGAGAGCGAGAGATAATATATATGATCTCAAAATGAAGCCAAATATGTTAACATCTATATCAGTGGACAAATATTCATTTTCTAGTTTTGTGCCAAACTTCTTTTTATTTTCGTTTCACTTTTGTTGTCTTAGATCTGCATCAATACACACAGACGAGATGTATACATCTCTACCCTTTTCATTCATATCCACTTTTGGAATCTCCACTGATAAAAGTCTGAATACTTTATGTAAATTATATCCAATCTCAACGTTTATTTGTGCAAAATGATGCCAACATTCCCCGGTGCAGCGGATAAAGTATTTGCTAAAATTCAGTTGTAAAAGTTACGCTCTTCTGGAGATTAAAGGTTCAATCCTCGGTGTGGGTGGCTCTCAAAAATACAATCGCGAATTATTTGGTACTTCTACCCAATCATGGCTAATGGAACACGAGCATGCTATCTTCGTGGATTAAATGAAGGGTTTCATTTGGAATTCCATGCAAATTTCAGAGTTCAACAGAAAGATTTCCTGGATCCGACAGAAAGATTTCCTGAGTCTGACAGCAAGATTTCCCGAGTTCGACTGCAAGATTTCCTGGGTTCGACCGCAAGATTTCCTGAGTCCGACCGCAAGATTTCCCGGGTCCGACCACAAGATTTCCCGGGTCCAACAGTAAGATTTCCCGGGTCCGACTGCAAGATTTCCCGGGTCCGACCACAAGATTTCCCGGGTCCAACAGTAAGATTTCCTGGGTCTGACAGCAAGATTCCCCAAGTTCGATAAGATACACCTGAAGATCAGAATTTACATCGGCCGAAACATTGTGCAAATAGCACTCAAGATCAGAACAGTAGTTTGAAGAATCCAAATAATACGAATCCTCCAGTTTTTGTTTCAACAAATAATGACTGCTGTGATATAAACTTTATAATATCTCCGTCAGAATAGGAGCTATTTTTTTATTTTTTTATTAAACATTTGCTTGCCTGTTAAAAATTTTAGTATATATCAAGATATTCAATATTTAATTTTATGTATATACTAGATTCCCTAAGATCTATACGGTCCATAAATCTTTGGGTCACGGATTGTCTAGTAAATGAAAGTTTTAGTAGTGTATGTGTGTGTGTGTATATATATATATATATATATATATATATATATATATATATATATATATATATATTAGTGATGGGACAATTCTAATATTTTTCCCGGTTTCATATTAAATCCTCAACTCTGATACAGTTACTGATTACGATTATTTATGCATCTAAATATTTAACTACAAAGTTGTTATTTTTCCCGATTACCGTAAAAACACATGTTAAATGTGCATATATTTTCTAGAACGTAAAAAAAAAAAAAAACTTGGTGGCGAGGGGGGGGTGATATATAGATTTTAGCTCTACTGGAATTTCAAAATCAATACATATTTATTATTTTATTCTTACTATCAGCCGTAGAAGATTTTGTTTTAAACAAAATCAAATGAAAAATGATAATTAAAGGAATCATTTTTGGCATTGGAAAATATGCACAAATTTTCCCGATTCTGATACAGCTTCTGATAATACCCCAAAATGTTCAGATTTTTCTGATTCCGATTCTGATTAATCGTCCCAACAATAATATATATATATATATATATATATATATAAAACTTAGTCTTTCTTGCATGTTTGTTTGTTGCAATCCACGTTGCCATTGTGCACATTGGATAACATTATAAAAGACGTAAGATATCTTTTATGACATCATGGGGGAGGGAGATAAAGAAAGTGAGAAGGATGCTTAAAATACCTGATGGGTCACAGGTCGTTCAGAAAGATATTTTGTTTGTCTCTTGTTTTAATTTTCTTATCACTTTGTTTTTGCAGGGGATAAGGCATTCTACCGTATGCCAAACATTCTTCGATTAGTTTAGTTACTCCAACCGATAGATCTTTTTAAGATTCTAACCATCCCTTTAAGTGCTATTTGTATTTCTTTTGCACTTGGTTCACAGGGTATATTCACCAAATAGTTTTTGAAATTGTTTTTCATTAACTCGGTTGCTCCTATAATTACTAGTATGATTGACACCTTCTTAAGATTCCAGTTTCTTTTCATGTCGTACATAAGTCCTTGGTATTTTGTTGTTTTCTCCCTTTCAGCTCTGTTAAGGCCAGCATCATTAGGGACGCTTACTTCAACTAGGGTTGCCACTTTCTCCTTCTTGTCCTATATCACTATGTCAGGCTTAATAGCCCCATTTTCTAGGTATGCAGCTGTAGGAATTTCGTGGTCATAGTGGATGGTGTATGACTTATTTCCAACTGTTGTTTCTGGTAAACATGTTCCCAAGACTTGCTGCTACATTGGATAACAATCTGTCTGTTATATCGATAAATGATTTAAACTAACCTATTCTTTCATTTCTCCCTTCCACTATATTATTGGTAAGAGTATATTTTGTATCGGTTTCTTTCTGAAATTACTTATTCCAAATAGGAAAACATATACAGTGAATACTTTTTTAAAGGATTGTTACTTGTAAGCACTCCTAATAAAATACTTGAAAGTCGAAACAAAACCTCTTTTAAAAAACAAACAATGAAAGGATTTATTTGGTCAGCAAAACGTTGAAGATTGGCTAGGTTGAAAAAAAAAGGAGTAGAAAGTTCTTTTGATGTGTTTGTAAGTCAACCGTCCTTTGTAAAGTCCCAGGTTATACAGCAGCTATCTTGAGTGAAAATCGTCTATGCTGGCATGTTCAGTGGACAGAGAGGAGAGGAGAGAGGTGTTTGTTTTATTGCTTGCCGAGTTCTCTCAGATCGTTTACAAAGTTCCTTAGGGGACAGATGAATCAATGTACTCTCGCAGCTGATTGGTCAAATCACCACTCAGTGGGTGGGGAGAAGCATTGATGCACAAGAAAAAATAGATTTTTATTTGTGACTGTTACACTTTTTCCCTTTGTTCATTATAATTAAAGGGAGGTAACAAAGATTTATTCCTAAATCGTAACTTCCTTTTAGAGCATTTAAAATCTTTAGCAAATTATCATGTACGCATATTAAAAGAAGGAAAGTTTTGGAGGCAATAGTTTTTTTTTTTTTTTTTTTTTTTAATAGCGACTAAAGCAACATTTCTGTAATAAAATTATAAAAATTTGATTAATAATTTAATAGTCAAACGATACATTGATAATTAAATTTACATTTTTAAAAAAATAAAAATTAATAATTTTGCAAAAAAAAAAAGCAACAAAAAATACAGTTAAAAAAACAAGCAAAATAAAAGTGCAAATAATCCTGAGCAGTGCCAGATAGGTATAGATAGTTATAAAATTTAAATTATACCAATGAAGGCAAAAAAAGATGTAATGAAATTTTTACATTTATTGATTTTGTATAATATTGCATCAAAAACAAAAAATATATCACAGAGAATGTTAAATATCTATTTTATTTATCTTGTAGGAAATGCTAGAAGTTTACATAATTGCGATGTGGACATATTTCCTCATTATTGATTAAATGTAAGCAATTCTGTAATAATAAATGTGATTGTCTGCACACTTTCCAATTTATAGATCCAGAAATGTGTCTGCCTATACAAGTAGCACAACGATACAGAAAGAATATAAGTTTTTCGATGGTGGAGGATGAACATGTGTTAAGTTCACCTTATTTATTGAATGACCCACAAGGCTGGAGTACTGTTGCCACATTTGGGCTGGAGCTGCTAGAAAGGACTTATCCTGCCTTGATAGAGTTCAAAATAGACTTTGTAGCCTCGTAGGGGATGTCTTTTTCTCTTCCCTGCAACCTCTTTCTCACAGAAGAGATGTTGCGAGTTTGTCTCTGCTTTATCGTTATTTTCATGACAAGTGTTCGGCTGAGCTCCAATCTATGGCCCCCCCCTCACCAAACTTTCACAAGAAATACCCGTCTAGCAGAAAACACTATCACTAATTTCCCCCACTCTTTATCTGTGTCTAAACCTAAACGTAGATTCCATAAGCAAAGCTTCTTTCTTAGAACTGCACGCCTGTGGAATTGTCTTCTGTTTTCCTGCTTTCCAGCTGAGTACAATATGGTTTACTTCAAGTCTAATGTAAACAAGTTTTTGATGAGCTGTTTCATATAAGTTAATAAATTTACCGAATTTCCATTACTAACGATTTCTATATTATCCAATTTCTGTTGTACACTCTTTAACACTTATTCTCGAGTGTCCTCTTGGCCTTGACAAGTGGCGATGCCTATGTAAATAAATATATATATATATATATATATATATACTTTCTTAGCTATAGGAATATGTGAATTATTAGTGACCTGTATATATACCAAGTTTTTCTATTCAATGTAGCCACCTTCAGCCTCAATCAACGCCTCAATACGGGTCCGGAATTGGGGGCATGCCTTTTTCACAAGTGACAGCAGCGAATACATGGCGGATGACAGCAATTAGGCTGGCTTTGGTGTTGTGGGAGGTCATGTTGGTGATGTATGACCAAACAAAGTAGTCTAGCTGGTTCAGATCAGGGGCCAGTAAGAGACGGGTACAATGTCGTAGCACTCCTTCTGAAGCTAGGTCTTGTGGGCTGGCGCAGAGTTCTGCTTCCACACACAGGGTCTGCCAGCGATCATCTGATTGCACCAGGGGATTACCACACTCTTCAGCATATCAAGGTACACGCCAACTTGGAAGATGTGAGGTGGCATGATGTGGCCCTCACTTGAAACCACGCCAAAGACCATAACTGTTGCTGGAAACTTTGTTTTTATCACCATGGATATGTCCCTTTTATTTGTGGCAATCCAACGAAGCATTTTGAGGGTGTTGGCAATGGTCCTGTTGTCATAACTTGGATCAGTAGAGAGCACGAGTTGTACTGTGGTGCATCTTGGATCTCACTCATTGAACAGACATGATGGAAGGCTCCTATCGCTCTTGAGATTTGTACACAACTGGCCAAACGAAAATGGAATTATGTCGTCTGTAATATAAATCTTGATTGTCAGTTTGTGTGAATTTATGTTTGTATATCTGCCAAAAACTTTCAACAGACACGACAGATCCTGACGAGATTGATATCATTTTTAAGCTCGACATCTCGGATGACAAATATCAAAAATTCGGACAAAAACATTAATTACCTCACCCTCAACTTGACAGTTTTCTATACGGAGGGGTCAGTTTTTGCCTCGACATGTTCGCAAAGTCATCGTCTCGTTTGGATTGACTACACTTAATTTCAATGCTCGTGACTTCCGGTTGCGCGATGGAGACATCGGCTGAGACGTCACACTTTTTTTTTAACCTTCTTTTCCTCCTTCACCTTACAAGTTCGAGCCTGCCTGCCTACTACCATTTTTTTTTTTTAAACACTTTTCTCCACCCAAACTGCCTACTGTTGTTTTTATCCCTGCACCTGCTACTTCCCCCCCCCCCGGTAATTCCTTACAACAGCACCTTCACACACCCGGGCAACGTCTTTTCTATGGTGACAATTTTATTGTTCCACCCAGTATTTAAGATGATTCTCATGTTAAATGTATGATTAGATCGCATTCGTATGATGAATCTATCTATCTATCTATCTATCTATCTATCAGCGAATGCAAAAAAATAATGACATTACTGCCATATTTGTATTACTACTAGTCTCATCTGGGATGTTATTCTCACAACGTTTTGGCCGATGTAACCTCCGGTGCATTTGTTTTCAGAATTCGGGGATTTTTTTTTGGTTATAGTCAAGATTCTTTACACTTTTTGGCTTCCTGTTTCTGCACCACAGACAGGACGATGGTGACAAGCAAGATATGGTTTCTTTTTGATTAATAAATATCTTCTTTTCAAATCACGTGAAGCCCCTCCTTCTTTCCCCATGTTAAGAATGGCTTTCTAGTCTGCTGGAATCATAAAAATTGTAACATTTTTACATATAAGAACCAAAGAAATTTGTGTATATTTTCCGATGCCAAAAACGATTCTTTTCATTGTTTATGTTTTGGTTTAATTTTTGTTTAAAACAATTTTCCCATTGCCGACACTGATGTAAAAATGACAAATATTAATTAATTTTAAACTACCAATAAAATAAAAAAAAATTAAGATAAAATAGTTCCCCTTCTCCTTTTTTCCAAAGCGTATTTTTACGTTTGCAAAAATATACATATGTATATATTACATAAGGTTTTGTGGAAATCAGAAAAATAATTTTCAAAAAAGCAACAATCCTATAACTAAATATTCAGAAATTTTAAAAAGAATCAGAATCGGTAATTGCATTGAAATTGGGAATTTAAAACAGAATCAGTAATTGAAAACAGAATCGGTAATTGCATCGGAATCAGGAATTTAAAACAGAATCAGTAAATGCATCAAAGTCGGGAATTGTATCGGAATCAGTAAAAATATTGGAATCAGCTCATCACTAATATATGTGTCAATGTTTGTGCGTGTTATAGCAATCGATATGCTAAGAGTTAGAACATTCAAATAAGTTCCAGTAAAGATTAAATTTTCCAAGAAATCTAAGAACACCATTGAAATATTTCTTTCAGTCGAACCTGACTCTGACTACTTACTCCTGATTGAATGCAAAAAAAAACAAACAAAATAACAAAACAAAAAACAAAACAACAATCTTAAAAACTTTTTATGTTTTTGGATTCAGTTTAAAAACCGTGTGTAACTAACGTTATATATTTTTATAATGCTGTTACTATATTGGAATGTTTTTGTTATGTCAATTCTGTGGATTTCATAAAAGAATAGCAGCAAGAACTACGTAGACAACCAGAGGCCCGCAGGTACTGTGCACTAGTTCTATGAATGAAAGCAGGTGTGCGTCAGTTACTACAGATAACCGACATATAAACCGAATAAAGTAGCAGGTCAGATCTGTTATCTGCGTTCACTTTGTCAGCAGTGCATACTGTTGCACATCTCTCTCTCTCTCTCTCTCTCTCTCTCTCTCTCTCTCTCTCTCGTTCTGTCTCTTTCTTTCTCTCATATATAAATGCATAGATTTTGTATGAAACTTTATATTTAGTCTGTAGAAAAGACAGTTTCAGCTCGTTAATCTCCGTTTAATCACAGGAAAACAATGTATATATATATACTGTGTGGAACGATAAAAGTGTCGCCCTAAAGAAAACAACGCTACAGCTTTATTTTAAAGCTTTTATTGAAAAAATACATTCAGGTAACTTAATTACGTAGTAGAGCTGACATCTATTCAATGTAGCCTCCTTCAGCCTCAGTGATTGCCTCAATACAGGGAGCATGCCTTTTCCACAAGTGCCGGCAGGAGCTCAGCGAATACTCAGCGATTGGCAACGACCAGGCTGGTTTTGGTGTTGTGGGAGGTCATGTTGGTGATGTTCTCGACCTATGTCGAAACGAAGTATTCCAGCAGGTTCAGAAAGGGGGAGGAGGGGAGCTAGTCAGAGAAGGATACATAGTACTCCTTCTGAAGCCAAGCCTAAGTCTCTTTGAACTTGTTGGTTAGTGCCGAATCCTGCTGCCACAACCAGGGTCTGCCAGCAGCCACCTGATTACACCAGAGGATCTCCACACTCCTCAGTATATCCAGGTAGACTTTGGTGTTGACTTTCAAGCAAACTTCGAAGATGTGAGATGGCATGATGTGGTCGTCACTTGAAACCACACAAAAGACCATAACACTGACTGAAAACTTTGTTTTCATCACCCTGGACATGTCCCTGCTATTCGTGGCAATTCAGTGATGCATTTTGAGGCTGGTAGCAATGATCCTGTTGTCATAACTTGGATCAGTAGAGAGCATGAGTTGTACATTTTGATAATTTTTCATAACTTTTGGAATTTATACTAATTTCGCTATGACCCATAAGTACGTAATGTTTTTGTCTGAAATGCGTTGGGTTAAAAGATCACCAATGTAAACAAGCACCTAAATTTCTTCTGTTCAGTCTCGAAAGACAAAGGATACCCCTTGTAAGGTAATTAAAGGACTAAATACAAGTGGCCTCAGAACTGAACATTGAAATCAGTTAGGTCAACTTTAACTAGATTAGTTCAAGTCAATAATAATAACCAGGTTCAACATTGCTTCAGCATTTTAGTAAATTTTTTTAGTATTTGCTTAATCATACAAATGGCGATTGATAATACCTGAACAGTAATAACATATTCAGAATCTTAACTCATTTTTAGTCGCGTGCAAGCGACTCTATAAGTCACTCCGTCGGTCCGTTGGTCGGTCTGTCAGTCTGACCGTAACACTTTTATGCTTGGGCTTTTGGCCAAGATCAAAGTGTAGTATCTGTTTCGGCAGATACTGCAAGCAATGACCATATGTGGGGGCACCCCACATATAAGACCTTGGTCAATGTAGAGGCAACCCTTCATACCAATTGTCACTATCCAGCTCTCCTACTCCTCGGGGAGTTGGTCCCCATTTCCCCTTCACTCCTCACATTAAAAATCGGCCTTGTGCCTAATTTTCTCGGCGAGGGAGCAAATAAATACCCCCCTTTTCTTGGCCTTTTGGGCAAGTTCAAAATGTAGTATCTGTTCTTACTACATGCTGTACTTATTGTGAAAGTGGGGGATTACTTTTCTGTATTAATTTAATGTAAAATGATCACCCACTTTACAACCAGTCAGTCTCAAAGCCATTCAAGTCATTCTCTAGATCATTCAAATTGTTTTTGAAGGATTCCAGTTATTTTTTAAGCATTCAATTCATTCTTAAGGTCATTCAATTCATCCTTAAGTTCATAAAAGTCATTCACTTTTTATTTATTTGTGTCATTTCAGTCCATTTTCCCGTCATTTTAGTTTATCTTTAAGAATTTCATGTCAATCCTACATTCACGCATTCATTCATTACACGAGAGCATGTGACTAATGGCTATCGGCCTTGTTCTAAAGAAGGTAACTCTATTTTACAAGAGAAGTTGAAAAAAATCATTTTTTTCCTTACAATACTGAAATGTTTTGTATAAGAAAAATTACAATATCGTCGCATTTTACATTTTTTGTTATTAATGTTATAAAACTTTGTTACATTAAATGAAGTAATTGAAAAAAAAAAAATCTTTTTTTTTTCTCTCTCTTACAATTCTTATTAAAATAGCGTTATCTCTCTTGAAACAAACGAGTTAAGATTCCGAATTGTTACATACGTTTTTAAAAATATGTCTGAACTTTGCAAATTATTCAGAATTGATTTATCTTCATTATCATAACTTTCAATTGTTTTAAATAAATTGCCGGACACATTTCACATTAGCTGTCCGTCAACAATGAATTGTTTTTTGTTTTTGTCTTTTGTCTTCTTCTTCTTCTTCTTCTTCTTCTTCTTCTTCTTCTTCTTCGACCTTGGCCTGCAACATTCTATGTGGATTAATGTGTAGAATAATAAAATGTCAGTTCAGACAGCATCTAAATACAAGTTGCCTCGGAACTGAACATTGAAATCAGTTAGGTCAACTTTAACTAAATTAGTTCAAGCCAATAATAATAAATATTTCTACTCATTTTTATTGAAACTCAAGTGAAATATGGTAGTTCAAACGGGATTGCTTCCTTGCTGATTGTAACATAGTCGTCTTCAAATCCAGTGTATACAACTGCTTATCATAAAAAAATCTTCATAGGCAATCAATTTTGTTAATTCCGTTCGTCATTCTCGGTCCTCGCATGATATTCTTCACTATTCAACTGGAAAACTATCCATCTCATTAACCCTTATCCTTGCATGACTTTTGGCCTTGATAGGGGCGACTCATTAGTAAAAAAAAATTAATTAAATAAATGATTAAAAAACAAAGCTTTAAACGATGTAATAATTCTAATCATAAAGAATTTAATTAAATAATTATTACAAAATAGTTTTAAACTATGCAATAATCTTAATCATTGTAAAAAAATTTAAATAAGTGATTATTAATCATTATAAAAAAATGAATGAATAAATAAATAAATAAATAAATGATTATTAAACAGTTTTAAACTATGCAATAATCTTAATCAATGTAAAAAAATAATTAAATAAACGATTATTAATCATTATAAAAAAATGAATAAATCATTGATTATCAAACAGTTTTAAACTATGCAATAATCCTAATCATTAAAAAAAATCTGGTAAAAGAATTGTCGGAAATTCTAAAGAATAATCTCCCTTTATACCCTTCGCTAAATTATTGCGTTGTACTCAAGTGTATCCTCTCGGAAGCTTCCAAATAAGGTCTCCACAAAATTTTTGTAATTTAGCATAAAAAAAAACGTGTTCATTTCTAAAATAATTAAAAAAAAAAAAAAAAAGTTTTGAGGATTTAGCAAAGAAGCCACCAAACGAAAAATAGGGCCAAACATTCAAATATACAATAAATAAATGTGACCATAGCCCCTCCCCAAAAATACTTTGTATCCACTTGGCTCATTTTTTTTTCGTGTTTAAAAGTAATTTTAAATGCTCTTTTTTAATCTCAAATATTCGTTTTTTTTTTTACGAGCTGTTTAACAAGCAATATGGTGGCACATTTGTTTCTTACGAAGAAGACTGTAGGCCGCCATCTTGTTTGCAAAACAGCTCGTAAAAAACAAATACAGGGTGACCCCCCCCCCCCAAAAAAAAAAGCTAAATGGAGGCCATCTAGAACATATGCTGTAGAACGGAGAGAAAAAAAAAGGCCAAACACCCTAGTGTTTTGATGTGATGTTTTGAATATAATAAACTAGTTATGACCAAAGTTTCATTTCATTCGAACAAAACACTAAGAAACTGGATCTAATAAGAGTTGGGGCCTGTTTTTTTTTTTTGGGTGGGGGTCACCCTGTATTTGAGATTAAAAAAGAACATTTAAAACTACTTAAAAACACAAAAAAAAGGAATGAGCCAGGTAGATACAAAAGTAACTTTTATTAGACATGATAACATTTATTTACTGTATATTTGTTGGTTTGTTTTTTTTTTTGGGGGGGGGGTTACCTAAGTCTTCTCTTCTAAATCCCCCAAGTTTTTTTTTTTTTTTTTTTTTAACTTTTATTTGCTAAAGCTTAGGTTTTGTTAATGTGTATATCTTGAGGAGCACTACATGCTTAAGAACAAAATTCTGCCACCCATAATAGTCTCTGTAGTAACTGGTGTTGATTATTCTGTTTTATCATATGTATCATTTAACAGTTTATACTAAAGGCACCTTTAGAGCTGGATAAGTGTATGGCTCGTCAAAACCTGTACATTTTTAAAAAAATCTCTGCTCACTGAAGCAATGCACCTTGCCGTTGTCAAGAACGGTTGTCCATGAAACTACAATGCCCTCTCTTCCGAGGAATCTATTTGTGGATTATCGCCACATGAACTACAATTACTAATAAAAATAAAGGTTAGATCCACTGTATTCTGTCTATGCCCGTGCAGGTTAACCTTGTAAAGAATGTGGCTCTTCAGCACGCGTGCACAGTTATTCAGGCTGTATTTTTTTTTTTTTTTTTTTTTTTTTTAACAGTGCTGAAATACATGGAGATAAGTTGATGGTGCTATAAATTAGCCATCTTGGAAAGGTACTGTTTTAGAAGCCTTTTAGGGCTAAATTATTTGCAAAAATACCGTCGTTATTGTTCAAATGGATTGGTGTGTTCTTGTATAATATTCGCAAATCTGCTTAGGTTCATTCAATAAGCGATTCGTCTGTCGAACAACAGTATATCTTGTCTGAAACTAACAAATAAAAGACGGCCATTAAAAAAGTTTGTTCACCGATGTGCAATAAAAATTATTGATTCTTCATCATTCATATTGATGTCAAAAGTTTACACTGCTTGTTTATTCAACTGTAATAACTTAAATGTTTTTTGTCTAAAGGACATATTCATATTCATATATAAACTTGCTATGAAGGGAAAGAATTTTGTATGTGTTTATTATTAGTAGTAGTAATAGTAAGACCTGTGAAAATTTCCCAGCGGCATCTTTCATATGTAGTATATTACTGCTGGCCATTTTGTGGACGTTCAGCGTGAATGGAGACCCCCTCCCCCCCGCACGATGTAGTGTCAGAATATATTTGATTATTACGGTTTATCTACAATATCCTTATAAGAGTCTGTGACATATCCCACCTCTTCACAGTAGAGATCCCTAGATGTAAGAGAGCCTTCTACTCCAGTAGTTTCTTCCCCAGAACCGCTAGACTTTGGAACTCCCTGCCAGGTTCCTGCTTCCCCAACTGTACTGACATGCAGAAGTTCAAGTGTAACGTGAACCGACATCTTGCTGCCCAACTCCCCACCTAGTACCCCTGTAGCCTGTGTCCCTAATAGTAGCCCCCTCCATCAAAGTGGCAATGTGCCCTGTTTGGGGTGAAAATGTAATAAAAAAAAAAATATTTCCATTGTATTGATGGCGTAAACGGAAACCCCACGATATCATTATACCATCTTTAAACAGAACAGATACCACCCTTGTCTTCTAGCCAGAAGACCAGGAAGGTATATTTTAGCTTCACGTACGACCCAAAAGTGACATTTTTTTATTTCATTTTATTTTATTTTATTTATTTACTTTTTTTTCATTGTATTTTCAGTGATCAGGAGATCCTATTTATTAAAAAGGAAGATACCATACCTATATACTAATAATTTAATCTTTATAGTATGTTATCAGCTTCTATCTTCCTTTTTAATAAATAGGATCTCCTAATCAAATAATTTATAATCTGGAAACCGTGACAGACGTACGTACATACATACGTTAAAGATACTATGGTATTAATATATAGATTTTATTTGAATCGTATGGAAGTGTCGACACTGATACTGCAAACAATCATAACCTTAACCTTAATTGTTCCCACTCTTAATGTGTGTGTGTGTGTGTGTGTGTGTGTGTGTGTGTGTGTGCGTGTGTATTCCACCATAGAGTATTTAAAAAATTTCTGAACTTAAGTGTTACCTTCATGCATCCAATTTCTCAAATGTTAGAAATTGTCCTCGGCTAGGGTTTTCATCCTGGGACCCCTAAAATCAACAAAGATTAGACCATTCCTATAATGATCCGGTCCCGGTCTTTATTTGTGGTGGGAGTTTATTTCTGTGCAGTTCTAGGAGATCCACCCTCCCAGACCTTGCCTTCTCTCTTTGAGAAGAGGTTAGTTTATTGTTAATTGCCTGAGGCGCCCTTATCGGTGAATGCCAATGAGGCTGCTCAGGCACTTTTTGCCGGTCAGAGTACTCCTCCTCGGGGGCGCTGACTTCTCAATCCCTTTCCGACCCTGGTGTTCAAGTTCTTGCACTGGGAGAGAACTAAATCTTATCTCTTTTTTTTTTTTTTTCCTACTAACATCAAACAGATTTCTGTAAAATTCCATCTTTTTGCTGCATGGGTCACTAATTTGATATACTTTCCATTTGGAAAAATATCATATTTAAGCGTATTTTACGCCCGGGCAACGCCTCTCCCGCCCAGCTAGTATAATCTATATAATAATGCTAATACATTTCATTTTCGTACTTTCATGCAGCAAAGATGGTTATTCATTATTAATCTGATGTCACTAAGGTAAACAATTTCGACTTTACCCATTTTAAAATGAATCGTTCCCAAATCATATTATGCTATCCTAATTAACTAAAACGGTACAGTTTTAAATAAATACATTTTTAAAAAGTGACATTGGTTTTATTGACTTACGGAAATAAGACCGAGAACATTTATTGTTTTTAAAAAGAATTCGTTTTATTTAATTTGAGTGTGACAATTATTTTTACAGAAGAGAAAATTCATTTTAATCTTAATAGTATTGATCATAACAGACATTATTTCAAAAGGAATATTATTATTAACACTAAAGCTGAAACTACTATCAATAACTTCCCCCACTCTTTATCTGTGCCTAAACCTAAACGTAGATTCCATGAACAAAGTTTATTTCTTAAAACTGTACGCCTGTGGAACTGTTCTGTTTTTCTGCTTTCCAACTGATATGGTCGTCTTCAAGTCCAACGTGAACAAGTTCTTGATGAGCCATTCCCCTTAAGTAATCCAATTTACCAAATTTCCACTACTAACGATTACTACAATATTTTCCCATTGACTATTGTACACTCATTAACCCTTATCTTCTAGTGGCCTCCAGGTCTTGATAAGTGGTGACTCTTTTGTAAAAAAAAAAAAAAAAAAAAAAAAAAAAAAAAAAAAGAAGAAATTCTACAGATTGATGTATTTTGCATAAAATTCAATTAATGAAATATCTTAGGAATTAAAGTTTGATCTTAATAGATCGTCACACTGCATTTCTATCAATTCCATTTGAAAACATTTTGATACTGTCTTCACCTCCTTATCAAATGTCGTAGCAAACGATTTGAAATCATTTTTATGCAGAAGAAAATCGGTAAGACGTGATACAAATTCATTTCGCAAATCCTGGATTATATTTACAAATAGCCCCGAATCCTGTGGTTTCCTTGCTTGGAATGATAGGGAAATAAGCTTAATTTTTATGTCTAAGTTGATGTTCCCACAATGCAAGTTTCGGTTGTTTTTTTTTTGTTTGTTTGTTTTTTTAAGACAACAGTATGATTATACATTTCATTTATAAGTTGAGCTTTACCTTGAAGTAGTAAATTTAAATAATTCAAATGGGTCACTATATCCGCAATGAATGCTAAAGTTGTTAGCCAGGCAGGATCTCAAAAATGTGAACTATTCATGTTTACTTTTAAGAAATATCGTCACCTCTTTATTTAGGCAAATACTCGTTTTAGCATCGATCCTCAGCTAAGCCAGCGTACATTACAAAAATACACAAGGTCATCATATTCTGTCTGAGTATCAAACAAAAAATGTTTGAATTGTCAATGGTTTAATCAACGAGATCGAATCGGATTCATCCATAACGTTTTTACACTTCAAAAATTTGGCACACAATGTCTCTTGATGGATAACGGAATGAATTTTTATGAGTTTATGAGTAATTCCAAGGTTTTCCAAATGTTCATGTAGTAGTGTAATAACCCCACCCCCTTCCCACCAAGGCTGGAGCACCATCAGTTGTGATTCCAAAAAGCTTCCAGAAATCAAATTTCTTTTCTGTCATCATTTTTAAGAAAACTTCAAAAATATCTGATCTGATAACAGTTCCCTTCATGGGAATTAACTGAATAGACATTATATATATATATATATATATATATATATATATATATATATATATATATATATATATATATATATATATAAAAAGTAAAAATCACTCTTCACACAAAGACAGCAAGTTGTGCAGTGTCACTTGGGTCTGTGCTCTCATCAACTGCAATGGAAAAACATTGCAATTCACTGCAGGTGTGCATTATTTGACTTTTTTTTTAACATCTGTTGACATTTCTTCAATTCGCCGCGTGACCGGCCTCAAAGAAAGGCTGATAGTTTCAAATAAAAACTGTCTGGACAAACATTATTCAAAACTGCCAGTAAACATTCTTGAAAAAAAAAAAAAAAAAAAAAAGAAATGACCATCTGTAATAGTTTCATTTTTTTTTTTTTTTTTTTTCACCAATACGTTTTGAAACTTCATAACAGTATTTGCCACATTCTCCCCTTTTCTCTTTATATAAAAAAAAAGTTTGCTTTTCATACTGAAACTTCAACAGCTCAACTTCATCTTTTCTTGATTGTGGAGTAAATTTCTTGAAACTGTCACGATGGTTCATCTCGTAATGTCGCCTAATATTTGCTCTTAATTCACAGAAATATTTTCTTGACATGAGACAAATCAGCTCCCCACTGCGCTCGATGAACTAATCTAATGTTCAAGTATCTTTTAAAATTCATCATTCAGCATCTATCTTCCTTCGTTTTGCATCTATCACCATCGATATTTTTTCCTACGAATAAAATTTAAATTAAAAAAAACAAAAAAACTATTACTGTTTTAAATCATAATTATTTTTTCAAGCTTTACGTGTTCTTGGCCTTCGGGTCAAGATCAAAGTGTAGTATCTGTTCTTCAGAAGCTGCACTTCAATTTCTTGTTCTCTGTCAGTGGATGAAAATCCTTCACGACTGAGACAATTTTCATTTTTGTTCCTTTTCTCCACATCAAAAAAAACGACCCTGGTGTCTAACTCTGTCCCGTGGGGAGGCATTGTAAATAGGAACTATTCAAGCTTTATCTATCTACATAAGTGACGGAGAAATACAATAAATAATTATACAAAAAAAAAAGTATAGAATAATAAAAATGAAGTTTTAGCATCAAGCGAATAGACATTGTGAATTCAATAAGTTTCCACAATATTTGAATTTATAATCGATATAAATAAAATGTATGCATGTGTGTGCGTGTAAATATTTAACCGATAAACTTTTAAACTACTGGTCACATAGCACTGAAATTCATAGAAAATAGTACTCATACACTAAGGATGGTTTATAACGAGTAAAATCTTTGTTTGGATGGATGAATAACGTGTACAGAAATATGTCTGCAAGTTGAAATGCAAACTGTTCATTTCAACTTGCTGACATATTTCTGTTTCTTTCCGCGCATGCGCAAATTCAAATGTAGCTTGAAGTGGTTTAATTTTAAATCTTCTTTATCTATAGGAGACGCGATTGGAGTGCTAAATGTTTTGGTTTTGATTCTACCTGATGGCACCCAAGTCATTTTTTTTTTTTTTTTTAACTTTTGAAATCAGTACTATATATTAAGTGCAGTATAATATTGAATAGAGAATTGGCTTTATAATAATAAATACGAAATCTGCATGAATTAAAATATATTTAACCATATTTTATGACCAGGCATGGTTGCCCCTCTCCCCACTAGCAAATAAAATATACATACTTATGAATAAATAATAAATAAAGCAAACAAAATCAAAACATGAGTGTTAAGCTGAATTATTTTTTTTTAAATAAATTTCGTCAATGTTTCCAGATAATAAATATAAATACCCGTTCATGAATAATATATGCAACCAAAATCCAAACAAAATACAACTTGAATTAATAATTTGTTTTCGAGTTATATATTTTTTATTTTCCATGAAATATTATAAAAACAAAAAAGTTTTTTTAAAAATTAGGCACAAGACTACTCAAAAAATTGGTGGGGGTTGGGCGGAAGTTTATGGTCATCAAGTACGTCCAAGGATGGAGTACTGCTGCCACATCTGGGCAGGAGCTGTTAAAAACAGCCTATCCTGTCTTGACAGAGTACAAAATAGACTTTGTGGTTTAGTGGGGGATGCCCTTTTCTCTTCCCTGCAACCTCTCTCCCACAGAAGAGACGTTGCGAGCCTGTCTTTGTTTTATCATTATTTCCATGGCAGGTGCTCGTCTGAGCTCCAATCCCTCGTCCCCCCTCCCCAATCTTTCACGAGAAACACTCGTCTGGTTGAAACTACTGTCAATAATTTTCCCCACTCTTTATCTGTGCCTAAATCCAAACGTAGATTCCATGAGCAAAGCTTCTTTCTTAGAACTGCACGCCAGTGGAACTCTCTGCCGCTTGCCTGTTTCCCACCTGACTACAACTTGGACGTCTTTAAGTCCAACATAAACAAACTCCTGACAAACCACCCCCTTAAGTAAGACACTCTATCAAAACCCCAAATACTAATGATTACTACAATACTATCTCATTGATTACTGTACACGCAATAACCCTTATCCCTGAGTGGCCTTCGCGCCTTGATAAGTAGTGACCCCCATGTAAAAAAAAAAAAAAAAGCAATTTTTATTTTTGTTCCTATCCAGAATTCCCCTTTTTGGGAAGTTGGATTTTTCCCACATTAAAATCCAAGCTTGTGTCTAACTCTGTCTTCGTAGGGGAAAAAAGTAAATCGGGGTTTGCTTAAATTAGTTTCTAGGGAGTGGGTGTGTTATTTGAAAATGTTCTTGTCAAATTTCAGTAACTATGTGTTCTCGAGTGTTGAAATTTATCATTCATAGAGATTTCAAATTTTTGTAGAATTCCTTTACTACTTTGGAAAAATTCTGTTTTTTGCGAATTTTTTTTGTTTATTTTTGACATGCTAATTTTTTTTATTATTACAATATTACTGAATTTATGAGAAAATTGCAACAAACTATACTGTGGTTATTCAAACAAAATCCACATTTTATTACAGTTAAAGGAATAGATTCTTCAGCATATTAACATGAGACTGCTTCCCTGTATACTATAACATGGTTGTCTTCAAATCCAACCTCAACAAATATTTGTTATAAACTGTCCTCATAAGTAGTCAAACTTTGTTCATTCAATTTATCATTTTTAAATCCTCTCATAATATTCTTTGTCATTCGACTGGCAATTCATCTATCTCATTAATCCCTATTTTTGATTAGTTTTGGTCTTGAGTAGTGATGGGACGATTCCAATATTTTTCCCCAATTCCGATACAATTACTGATTCCGCACTAAATTCCCAATCCCGATACAATTACTGATTCCGATTCTTTCTAAATCTGTAAATATTTAACTATTAAAGTGTTATTTAGTCCCGATTACCTTAAAAACACAAAATCCCTATATTTTCTCAAACGTAAAAACACAATTGTGAGTGGGTGGTCTAGAGATTTTAGTCTTACTGGAAGTTTAAATCAATAAATATTTATGATTTTGTATTACTGGTATTAGAAGATTTTTCTTAAAGCAAAATCAAATAAAAAAAGGATAATTTAAGGAATCGGTTTTGGCATCGGAAAATAGGTTTAAATTTTTCCGATACCAATTACGATACCCCCAAAAAGTTCCAATTTTTTTTTGATTCCCGTTTTCGATTAATTGTCCCAACACTAGTCTTGAGAAATGGTGACTTATTAGTAAAAAGACAAAACAGAAAAGCACTCTCCATAACCATGTTTTTTTTTTTTTTTTAAATTTCTATTTTAACTGACTTGTGGTTGGCCGGTATTACCTGTTTATATAGGTTGTTTTTAACACATTTGAATTTTTTTTCTTATCATTATTAAAAAAAAATATGTCACTGATTTGTTTAAAAATAGTATTCGATTTACACCAACAGATTCTAAGTCTCATTTCTTCCCCTTGAAAAAAGTCTAATACTGTTGGCTTTTTAATTAGAAGTTCAGTTTCATCTATTTTGAAAGCTTTTCAGAATCTGTTAAAGGCATTTAAATAAGTCAATTATTGACTAACAGCTGTTTCACTAGCATCTTTATATCTTACTCAAACGTTGATTCCTTCTAATAACGTTATATTGAACCGTCACATGACATGCCTATCCAGAATTCAATATAACTCATTTGGCAAATGTTATGTCGAAACTTATATAAGCTTAGTACATGTGAGCGCAGTATTAGTTGAATTGAATTAGTTTGATCTTGAATGCTTTTATGAGGTCGAACATACAAAAATGCTTGACAAGGTTAATTTACCCGTTTCCCACTGCAACAAGGTTAGACGTGAAGTCAGTTTAATGTTGGAAAGTGGAGTGAAGGTGGGGGTCAAGTTATTTTCAAATGGAGGGTGGGGAGCATTCTAGATGGAAAAAATATTGCTGTGATCGGATCAGGTTATCATTTCTGGTATATCAAGAAACCCAATGATAAACTAATCCTCCCTTTTAGAGGAGGAGGTAATGCCTGGGTGGCTGCCCTCCTTGCACCATATAGAAACACCACATTCTGAGCCAAGGTCGAACATCAGTGAACCAGATCTGTGGACAGATACTTTACTTCAATCATTTATTTGCTAAAAGAATAATGATACAATTTTAACAAATTAAGCACAAATCCCACAAAAATGTAGTAAGTGGGGTTGTCAGTAGTAAGCCTCTGTCTAATCTCCTTTCAACTCGACATATTTCGATCTATTTGTTGAGCCACCGGATATCCAGTTATAAGGTTCTGTTGTGTGACAGCTACTATACAATACAAAACAATGGTGTGTGTAAATATCTCCACTGAGTCATCTGTAAAAAATTGAATATCAAATACAGCAGCTAGTCCTGGGAACATGTTTACCAGAAAAAACAGTTGGAAGTAAGTTATACACCATCCACTATCATTATTCAATTCCTACAGCTACGTACCTAGAAAACTGAGTTATTAAACTTGACATAGTGATATGGGACAAGAAGGAGAAAGAAGCAACCTTAGTAGAAGTTAGTGCTCCCAGTGATGCTGGGTTAAAAAGAGGTGAAAGGGAAAAGATAACGAAATACCAAGGTCTTATGTACGACTTAAAAAGAAACTGGAATCTTAGGAAGATCTGCATCATTCCAGTAATTATAAGAGCAATCTGACTCCTGAAAAAGAATTTCAAAACCTACCTTGCAAATATATCCGGTGAACCAAGTGCAAGAGAGATACAAACAATTGCACTTAAAGGGAGGCTTGGAATCTTTAAAAGATTGGTTGGAATGTATGAGATAGCGAGTGAATATCTGGCATCTGGCAGGATGCCTCATCGCCAGCTAGAACAAAATAAGAAAATTGTAAAAGAAAATGTATTGTTCTTGTTCCAGCCCAGATGTAGCAACAATACTCCATGCATAGACGAATGATGGCTTTGTAGAGGTACAGGATATTCTCAGATGTGAATAATCTTCTAGCATGATAGAGGGAACCCATCTTATTTGCAGCAGCCTTTGCAATGTTCGCAATGTATTTATTCTAGTTCGTGTTACTTTATATGATTAATAGATTTTATAACCACAGTTTCCGTTTTATTTACAAGATTGTGATCAAAATAAAATATTTAGACAATCAAAAAAAAAAATGGTGCTCTATTGTTTTATTTAAATTTTATCAAGTCAATCAAATCCCAATCCCAAACTACAGGGGTTGTTCCAAAAGTAAGGCCTCCTATATTTTTAACTCGGAAACTAAAACGTTGAAGAGATACGAAGACGCGAATGGCATTCTCAATACACTTTTGCCAGTCACTTTCCGACCCTTGTATCACATCTTTACGAGGTGGGAAGCAGATAATTAATGCTATGCTGAGGCAAGAAGCACTTTGATCATAACATTAATCATAACTTTGATCATAACAAGCATCCACTATGAAAATAATATAATTTGAATGATACATTAAATTTTTATCCTCCGCACTTTTGTGACCAAATCGAAAAAATGGGTCTATAATATAAATCTCACCTGTCTGTTTAAATGTATTTATGTATGTTTGTATGTCTGCCTCAAACTTTCGACAGAGGCGACGGATTTTCACGAGATTGGTATAATTTTGAAGCTTGACTCTTCGGTCGACAAATATCGAAAAATTGGCCAAAAACAGGAATTCCTTCACCCTCAACTGGGCACTTTTCTACAGGGAGGGGTTGCTTTTTTTGCCAATATTTTCGAAAGTCATCCCCTCTTTTCGATTGTCTAGCCTTAATTTAAACCTATGTTACTTCCGGTTTGGCGATGGACTCAACAGCAAACCCGTCACATTTTTTTTTTTTTTTTTCACTTTCTTTTCCTCTTTCGCAGTACGGGTTCGAGCCTGCCTGCCTACTACCACTTTTTTTTTTTTTTCAACACACACCTCCAAACATCCGGGCATCACTGGGCAACACCGGGCACCCAGGCTAGTAATTAATAAAAGCTGTTACTTTTTAACGATTCGCATTGTTCTTTTTGGTTCATGGATGAATGTCTGCTTGGTCTATTACGATTGGAAAGCTTGACTTTTACCCCCCCCCCTCCTTTGTTTTTTATTAATTTGTCTCTTAGACTTTTAATGTTGGATTTGTGTTTCTGTATTTTTTATCCTTTTAGCTTTCTGAACTTGTGTTTGTGATACAGACTTCTTTGCTGGACGCATTGTTAACATACACAATTGGAAAATACACTTTTTTTAAAAAGTCGTTTTTGAATCCAGATGTATAATGCATTAAGGAAACTTATTTTTCCTTAAAAAAAAAAACAGAGGAAAAATAAATCTGGACAGTACAAAGAGATATGTGCAGAACAGTAGACTTTGTTGATTTGGTCACATTGAAAGAATGGGTGTAAGTTCTTGGGCTATTTGATTTACAACAGTTGAGGTAGCAGGGCAAAGGCCAATGATGGATTTGAGAAGAGAGATAACAACCTGGACGGAAATAGGTTAGTTTGGAAATCGATTTCTTAAAGTTGAACTGGTGCATCTTCCGCTAATCTCTCACTCTTAGACTGAAAAAAAAAAAAGAGTCTCAAATCTAATATCCAACAAGCTTCAACATTTGTCTCATCGCCGCAATGTTGCATCCCTGTGTCTGTTTTACAAGTGCTTTAATGGAATTATTAGTAATAAAATACTTTGCTACAATTTATTAAAAAAAAATACTTTGGTAATATGAAACCTATTTAAATAAGCACCTGAAGAAAAAAACATATTTTTGATCGAATAATATATTTCGATTGCAGAAATTCCTCTCTGGACCAAAGTACACTATTTTTTTATTTATTTATTTTTTTTTTTTTTTTACATGGAGGTCACCACTTATCAAGGCCCAGAGGCCACTCGAGGATAAGGGTTATTGAGTGTACAGTAGTCAATGTTTGCTCCAACAGATGCTACATACAAATTTATTATGTCTAGACTATTAGCTGCTATATTATGTAACTTTTGAACGCCATTTTACACACATTTATTCGTTATAGTGAAATCCTACATTACATCCTAGGAGCAACATCATCACAGTCACAACCATCTATATGAAGTAGTTGCTATTTTCACCTCTAACTAAAAAGTATTCCTACCACTCCCAGTCAACACTGGGAAGTATTTTGCGTTTTGCACAGATATGGGGTTACACCCTTATTATCTGGCTCATATACTTATAGACACAACATAATCTTTCCATTTCCCAATTTCAAAACTAATGCTTTCTTCCTTCTCACATTCCAATAAATCTCATTCGCTGAGAACTGACTATTCGTTCATTTCAGAATGTATATCTTCCTACAAAAACGAATGCTCCAGAGATTTGCAAACATGACTTCTCTATGTACAAGAGCCAATCGTTGAAGAATATAATAGGATTTGTCTACCTTGCAATTGCAATGTTATTTCTTTTTCTGTGTAAAGAAATAAAAATTAAAAGCTAAAACGACTTCAGCGTATCTGGGGAAACAGGAAGTGGGTATAGCGAATGTTAAATCTAATATATAAACAGCTATATGTCTGTCTGTCCATATATTTTCAAACTCTATCTCCTCCGAAACTAAAAGTCTCAGAGCAGTGCTAGGGGCCTCAAATGATTGGATTTTTCTTATGGAAATAAGACTGAGAACATTCATTGTTTTTAAAAAGAATTAAATTGTTCGTTTTGTTTATTTTGAAAATGACAATTATTTTGGCAGAAGAGAAAATTCATTTTTATCTTAATAGTATTGATCATAACAGATATTATTTCAAAAGGAATATTATTAACACTAAAGCTGAAACAACTATCAATAATTTCTCTCACTCTTTATCTGTGCATAAACCTAAATGTAGATTCTACGAACAAAGCTTCATGAACTGCACGCCTGTGGAACTGTTCTGTTTTTCTGCTTTCCAACTGATATGGTCATCTTCAAGTTCAATATAAACAAGTTCTTGATGAGGCGTTCCCCTTAAGTAATCCAATTTACCAAATTTCCACTACTAACAATTACTACGATATTGTCCTATTGACTATTGTACACTCATTAACCCTTATCCTCGAGTGACCTCCAGGCCTTGATAAGTGGTGACTGCTTTGTAAAAAAAAAAATTATACAGATTGATGTAGAAATCATCATCATTAGTTGAATGTCCGTTTTTAACTGCTGGCATGCGTTGGACAGTTTTCAGAAATTGACTTCCAAACTAACCTATCTCTGGTCAGGTCTTTATTTTCTAGACAAACATTATCCATCTCTTGTATCAGTCTCATATAATTTCCATGCAACGTATGTTCCAACCTTTACTGGCCATACACATGTCTGATAGACTCTTCCCTTAGCTGAGAGTATTAATGCTCTGCTAGTTAGTAATAGCAGAAGTTCTTCCAACTTACTCCATCTTCTCTTAACTCTGGTGCTCAGTGGTATTATTTACTGTTTTTTTTCCACTCCAGGAAGATGTGACAAAAGGTTGTAAAGTGGAGGAGAGTTAAGTCGTTGCCTCTGAAAGGGGAGCACTCTGGTCTACGGGGCAGCTTTATCAGTATTCCCCAGTAGGGAAACTTTAGGAAATAAGCAATAAACTTACTCCACCCGAAAAATGGAAGACAATGGTCTTGGTGTGTTGACCTCCAAGAATTACAGAATACATCTGTTAGAAAGGAAAAGGACATTTCAAAAATGGTGTTTACCTTGTTGGTTTCAATGGTATCACCAACCAGAAAAAAAAACACCATGGGATGTATATGGGGTACCACTACTAATGCTGATTCTGTGCAGTTCTAGGAGGTCCACCCTTCCAGGCTTTGCATTCTCTGAGAAACGGTTAGTTTATTGCTAATCGCCTAAGGTGCCTCTGCCAAGGAATATCGACGGGGCTGGACAGGCATCTTTTGCAAGGTCAGAGTGCGCCTCCTCTGGAGCGTTGACTTTTCAATCTCCACTTTTCAGCCCTAGTGTCATATTTCTCACAGCAGGAGAGAAACAAATAACTGCCACCACTAGTAATACGTGAAAACAAATTCAACTTAAAAAGAAATTTTTATTTTGTTAGGTGTTCTTTTGATCTCAACTAGATGAACTGATAAGAATGATTAATTGCGTTCATTTTATTATCACCTGTTAATCAGCCACACGTCAAGCAGTAGAAATGGTGATATCTTTAGAAAATGTCTTAACCCAACACCAACACCAACAAAATAAATCGATATAATTTGACTCAAAGATAAACTGATATTTCAATTTCAATCCGCATATCCATTTTTTTTTCACTCTAATTAAATTTATACAACCTAATTTTTCTTTTCAAATTGCAGCTTTTTCTTCTTCTTCATTCCAGACATTTTTAAATTTCTGTATTCATTTTCTCTCCTTTTTTCTTTCTTTTTTTTTTTAAATTCAGTTTTCTTGGCTTACTTTTCTTTCAACGATGATCTTTTTGAAAGAATGGATAAGAGTTCTTGGGTTAGTAGATGTAGAACAGTTGAGGTAGCAGGGTCAGTTAGCAGAGAGAGGCCAAAGAAACATAGGAGGAAGTGAGAAAAGTGGATTTGAGAGAAAGGATAAATAAGGACCTGACTAGAAATAGGGTAGCTTGAAAATGTTAGGGGTTTAAATGGTAATAAAACGAAAGAACAAAGGATTTTTAGGAACGAACATGTATTCACATATATTACAGGCAAAAGCAGGTTGAGCAATACCATTCCTCAACTGTAGGGCGTTTGCACACAATCTCCTTGGCTGCATGCCAATCTCTGACTCCAAGCACCGGTACTCGTTACCGGAAGTGACGTCACCAGAGGAAGTGACGTTATGAGATAATCCATTAATCCCATGGAGGGGCGTCTCCAACAGAAAGTCAATTTAGAGTTTTTCCGTAGGGGGCGGGGGGGGGGGGGCTTAACTAGCACAAGATGCTTTTGGTGGAGAGTTGAGTCACTCCTGAATACTGTCCTGATATGTTTGTTATAGATATACACCTTTTTAAAATTATTAATTTTCTCTCTCTCTTTTTTTAATTTAGTTTTCTTGGCTTCATTGGTATGGTCATGTTAAAAGAATGAATAAGAGTTCTTGGGTTAGTAGATGTGGGACAGTTGAGATAGTAGGGCCAGTTGACAGAAGTGAAAGGAAAACATGGTAGAAAGTGATAAAGATTGACTTGAGGGGAAGAAGGATAAATAAAGACCTGCTCAAAGATAGGTTAGTTTGGATTCAGTTTTTAAAAGCCATCCAACAATACATGGCAGCATGTAAAATGGCCTTAAACAGAAGATTGTTGCTACTACTACCACCAAAACCCCCACATTTTGTTTGGAGTAAACCCATATTACTATTTATAATTTGACTCAAGTCCAGTTTAATAGAGAGTAGAAAATGGACCCTGGGTTTACTTTCGACAGCCTCATAACTCTTGCTTCATTTATTTCATCCTTTTGTCCTCACATTCTATGAACGATGTTTCTGACAAAAGGAAAAGAATTGCTGTTTTTTTCTGGGTGGAACTCTATCCATATAACATTTATCATCGGCTAGATTTTGATATGGAAATGGTATCTTTTTTTTTTTTTTAGCTCATTACATCAAGTGGCTTCATCCCTTGTTTGGAGTGATTTCCATTAAAAAAAAATAAATGCAATATTTCAGTCATAAAAAAAAACAGATGATTCCTGCTCTCTCTGAACTTTTTTGACCATGTCCAAACTGCTGCTCTTGATCAGCACGTCAGCCTGGAGTCTCTTATCTCTTGTTAAAAGGATGTCTTTGATGGTTCGGTCATGCACTCTATGGCCCAAATGAGGGAATTTATTCATTGTGTAATCCTCCCTATCTCATTGCATGTGTTGCGTAAGCGTATCGGTGGGCAACTGAAGATCTGACTTACAACCACTAAGGAGGAATTGGTTGAGCTTTCTGTTCTACAGATGGCTGGCTTTCAACGGTGGAATTGCAATTGGATAACCGTCTCAAGCAACTTTGCTCTGGACTGCTGTACACGGGTCACCATAGTTTGTGATTCAGTGTAGCTGAGTGAAGAAGTCGACAGAACTCAACCAGGGTGAACACCATAACAGCAACAACTGTAGCTTGTTTGCTGTTAGTTGTAATTAAGCATCAGGCATACCTCTGTATAAATATTGTTGTTTGTGCTTAATCACAGAATAGATTGCAGAAAGCAGGGAGAGCAGTTCACCTACTAACTCAATGCAAAATAAATATATTGTGCTTAGTTGAAACCTGTTGTCTTCACTGAAACTAAGAAAATGGTGTCAAGATAGACTTTAAAACAAATTTGGTAAAGATAGACTAAAATAACGGAGGGGGATATTCTCTTTATGCTGCAGGGATTGTAAACAGAAGATATATTTATGGTCTTCTGCGGAGCTAAGAAAAAAAGAAATGGCTATAAAAAGAAGAAATATTTACTATCTCCTTTGAAGTACCAGAAAGGATATTCTTGTTGTCAATGATAAAGTTAAAAAAAAAAAAAAAGAGAGAGAGAATTATTATTTAAAAACAAGATTTACTTTGTATACATAACAAAGGAAATAAGTTTAATTCTTTCTTTTTTTATTTTTTATTTTTTGCGTTTTTCCAGAAATTTTTTCCCTGAGCATGGTACTTTGTGCAAATTTTAAGCTGGAACTTTGTTTATTGAAATTTGTGTTTAATAAATGTTTAATGGGATTTCACATTTGTAATCTCTTTGTTTCTCAGTTCGTTTTATTTTGTTCCAATTAAATATACCTTCCTCCCATCAATATAATACTCTCTGAAATGTCTCACAAAAGGGATATATTCATTTGAAGTAGCTGAGTGAGCCTTGCTAACTTTTGAGCAATAATCTAGTGAGTCGTCTTACTGAACAAGTGCCTGACGTCAAAGCTGGTATTCCTAGCTTGAGCCTTGTGGCGGCTCTACCAGTTTGTATTAATGGCTTAACCAACCAATCATAATCTTGTAAAGAGGAACCCGGATGTACTTATATTCATTACATCACTCTCTTTTCATTTTTTTTTTTTTTTTTTAGTTTATTTTTCTTACCGTATTCTTAAAAACACAAGAGAAAATAGTTTCCGAGTGATGCCCAGACTACAGTTTTCACCAGACAAACTCTTGTGAGAACGCGTGTATACTTGATGAAATCTGAAGGAAAATATTCTGAAAGACGACATCAATCATTTCATATCTTCCCGATCTGTTACAACCAAAGACGAAGTGAATATTCTAACTTGATTTGCTAGAGTTGAAAGTCGATAAACAGCCAGAACAAACACATTTCCTACTAGTAATTTGGTCTTATCCGCAGTTGAGCTGGGGTGTGGGATCTGTCCCCTTGAGATATAGAGGTTAAAAACAAAATAGATATATATTCATCGCTTGCGGACACATTTATATTTACTCTTCCTGTGGCAGTGGAGATTCCTGGAAATGTTGTCCATTTTTCAGTTGAGTTCCTCTCTAAAATTGATAGAATTACATTTTTGTATTATTTGGATTATTCAGACTATTGTTCTCGTTTTGAGTGTTATTTTCGCGTTTCGGTCGATGTAATCTCTAATCTTCTTCCGGTGTACCTTGTCGAACTCAGAGAATCTTGCTGTTGAACTCGGAAATCTGCACAGAATTTTGAATGGACCCCTTTATTTAATCCATGGAGGTAACATTCTCTCATTCCATCACCCATAACTGAGTAGAAGTCCGAAGTAATTCACAATTGTATTTTTGAGTGTTGCTCACACTTCAACCTCTAGAAGAGTGAAACTTACAGCGGAATTTTACCAAGTACCTTATCCATTACGCCATGGTTCCTTGTAAATAATCCAAATAATATGAAGTATTAATCCTCATCTTAAAAAATCAGAAACAGAATTGCATCTTGTTTAAACGATTAGCCCATTAAAACAGGGTAGCTATTGCAGCATGTCTCAATAGCGATAGTGCGTGGAAATGCTCCTCGAATAGGAGAGTCACAAACAAATAAGTGAGAAAACCTTTAATGAAATAATTTATAAAGTTCGATTATATATTGCACTGACAGTGGGATTAAAACTCCAAATATATATATCTACACTCCTATAAATTTTTTTTTTGTGTGTTTATTAATATTCATATTAAAATTTTTTTTTCTCTATTCATTTAAAAAGAAAATACAACTTTCTTATATATGGGTCATCTGCAAAAGACCTAGCTAATTTGCATATACTTTTAATCATTCATTTTAATAAATTCCCTATTAGTTTTTTTGGTTTTCTTATGGGATGATCATCTTTAGTTAACTATTACGTGTAATTATATTCATGAAGATTTTTTATTCATGCAGATATTTTACATGATTTATACTTGCATAATATTTGCGTAAAAAAGGTAATAGTAAATACAAGTCTCTTTCTATATATATTTGTGTATGCGTATATATTTTTGTTTAAAAAGTTTTGCCTACCAAACTCCTCTGTTAGTTTTTGGTCTACAGACATGAAACTTAATATATAGAGTATTCGAATCCATGTGAAACTTTATATTTGGATTCTAGCCGGGGAAAATCGATGCAAAAGTGTGAAAATTAAAGAAATAGAATTTGCCAATTGAAGGTCGAACGACGGCACTACGAATATGTATGCATAACGTAATACCTATTGGTTCAAGTTTTAATTTTTAACCTTGTAGCAAACATGTCTTTATAACTCAGGTATTGACGTCAAAGGAAAAAGTCAATTGTAAGCTAAACGTTTTGGTTTCGATTCTCAATGGTGGTGTATGAGGCATTTTTTTTTAACTTTTTAAATTATTACTATATATTGGGTCCAATATAATATAATAATAAATATGAAATGTGCATTAATCAACATATCATATTTAAGCTTATTTTATGATCGGGCAATGCCGGGCGGCTTGCTAGTTCAAACTAGAAGAACAGTAACTTTCTAATATACTGATTACATGTATTCAATCGATGCCAGAAGGGTAACTGGATTTTCCTTACCTTAAAAAACCAACCTTGTGTCTATTTCTACTCTCTTGTCTATGTGTTTCTTTCTGTTTTTTTTTTCCAGTATATTCCCAAATTTCAGAAAGCAACAACCAAATTATGCTTTTGTTAGAATCACTTCACTAGAGATTCACGTTCAGAATTTGACACTAATACTATAATACCATTCTATCGGCTAAGTGTTGAGACATTATGTTGAACAAAGATGGCAGTAATAAATCAAATCGACAAAGAATCAATGTTGTCACAATCTCAGGTGTTGAGTAATTCTTAATAATAAAAAGAAGTTCTACAGTAAATGCTTTTCATATTGCTTTGCAAAAGGACATCTCATTAATCCACTATTTGTTTTTATTGTTTTCTAATTGATTGATTGCTTGTACTTTATCATAACATATAAATTGTAATTGAAAATGTCTTTATAATAAGTGGAAGAGTTCATTGTTATCCGTAAGATGGACACCACAACGATAAGTTAATTATTGTCTTTATCATTTGTATATTTATAAAAGTGAGCCATCTATTGCACTGATAACCTTTATATACAAACTAATAATTTATTTATTCTCAAAATTGTAAACTCCCCTACAATGCTAGCGACTCGGATGGGAGGGATCATTTTATATTAAATTTATGTATGGAACTGATCTACTCTTCTAAATTCTAAAATAATTTTTTTTTTTTTTTTTTTTTTTGTTGATTTTCTTCTTTCCGCCAAATTTTTTAGGGGGTTCGTGCATAATCGCCAAAACAAAAGTAGGATTTAATTTTTCTTTGAGATAGGAGGGGTGTTCAGTGTAAGGTGTTAGAATTGAAATTCCTAGGCTAACTCGATTATCGCCCTTTAACTCTGGTAACCAGAGAGCGACACGGCCACATCACTTTCTGTATATCTCTCCCTCTTTGCTCTGAACTCTCAACAAGTCAAGATGTGACGATATCGCACTCCTGGTTGGTATGGCCACCCAACCAGTTCTCCTGACTGTCAGCCTATAATCAAATACTAACCGAAAGTAACGTTACTCTTTTCAACAAACTCTTATTCTTACTATCTCATTTCCTCACATGTATATTTATGTAAATAAATCTACATTCTTTCACTATCACATATCGATATGTTTTGTCCCTTCCCTATGCAACCTTTGCTTCTCAATCACTCTACCATTCATTAAACAACATGGAGGATGGGATCGTCAATTACATAAGCAGACCATCCTGTCCTCCACAAGGGTGTTAGTCTACAAACCCCCAAAAAAAGAAAAACAAAAAAAAAGCAGTGCCTCTTAGTTATTAGAGCGAAATTCAAAAATCAAAATAGTAAATTTCAAGTAAAATCAATGGTATCTACTTAATTGAATTCCCCCCACTCTTTATCTGTGCCTAAACCTAAACGTAGATTCCATGAACAAAGCTTCTTTCTTAGAACTGCATGCCTGTGGAATTGTCTTCCGTTTTCCTGCTTTCCGGCTGACTACAATATGGTTGTCTTCAAGTCTAACGTAAATAAGTTCTTGATGAGCCGTTCCATATAAGTTATCAAATTTACCAAATTTTCATTACTAATGATTACTATATTGTCCAATTTCTACTGTACACTCTTTAACCCTTATCCTTGAGTGGCCTCTTGGCCTTGATAATGTGGTGATGCCTGTGTAAAAAAAAAAAAAAAAATTGTCATGTCGCAATAAATAAATAAAGAGAAGAGTTTGTATCATAACAGGGGAGGTAATTAATTTTTGAGAACTTTGAAGATCTTAGGCTGATTCTGAAAAAATAAAATTTCAAATATTCTAAACAATGAGTTACTTCTCTTGTTTTTATGTCACATGTCCCAAACAAATATGGTGAAGCGTTTTTTTTCCCCCTATAAAACTTGAAAAATTTTATTTTATTTAATAATGCAGTAATATTTCACTAATTGCAACATAGCAGTTAGGTAGATAACATTGCTTTTAGTTGAAAACGACACAAAAAGTAAGTAGATACAATTGGTTTTTGTTTTGAGAATGCAGTTAGGAGATTCGAAGTTCCTATCCCGTTGCAGTTACCACCTGACGAAGGCCAGAGAAATAGTTGGCCGAAACGTCGTGAAACAGCAACTAAAAAGATGTGGATAATAGTCTGCAATAAATAAAATAAATAATACTCATCTTAATAATGAATTCCAATTAAATAATATAAAAACATTTTTTACTTTAGTATTTCACTCTAATAATGAAGAAGCACATAAAAACGGTGCTTCCATAATATAATAACAAAAAAATATTGAAGTAAATCAAATGGTACCTACATAATTGTCATGTCAGAAATAGTAATATATCCAAAAATTATGGAAAACGATAAGGTATAAAAATAATTATCCATAAAAAGAAGTGTATAATCTAGCGATTTGGTTTCAGAATCTACTGATTTGAATAGGAGAGTTAACAGGGGAGGTAATTAAGTTTTCAATTTCTCACAAATTCAATCAGTTAATATTTTTGTAAAAATATAAAAAATTTAAACAGTTAAAAAAAATTTTTTTTTTTTAATTCACAAATTATGTATATATGTTACGTTTATTTTTGTTTTCTTAATAAATTCTGTCTACTACACATTGCGTTTCAACTGAGTTTCTTTCCCCTTTGCTTACGTTACGTAGCCCAATATGTCCGACCTAGCATGTAACCTTGTAGAACTGTTTTCATCCTTACCGGAACAGTTTTTAATGAATAATTATTTGGATATTGTTACTATTTGCGACACGACAATTACATAGGTATCATTTGATTTACTTGAAATTCAATATTTTTCGTTATTATGATATAGAAGCACCAAAAAAAGAAAAAGAAAAAAGGAAAAAGAAAAGGTAACCTTTTTCTCATTACGATCTTTAATATTTTATCTTTATGGTTAAGAAAATAATGATAGTAATAGGCAATACAAAAACCTAAATTAACCGAAAAGAAATTGTTCCAGTCAAGAAAGTTAAAAAGTATCTTAAAAAAAAAAAAGAAAGACAAACAATTGCTTCTATATATTTATGCAAATGATACAATGAATTAATATAGGAGTTTTTTTATGTAGCAGATGCTGTCGGCACTTCACACATTGGTGATAAATGTATGGCGATAAGTTGGTTTGTTCGTTTGTTTTTCGCCTAATTATGTATTTAAGGGAGCAAGCAAAATTTGAATCCGCTTAAAGAGCTCCAATTACTGCCAGCTGCTACATAGTTGATGGAGTGGGGCTAAGGGCAAGAGAAGGCCAATTGTGAACAAAGAATCATGTACTGATGTTTAACTTAATGACCTCTCATTAAAATTCTGCTGCAAGGGTTTAAATGTATTATTGCACCTTTTCTATGTCGATTATTTTCAATGAAAGCCTAAATCTGTCTATTGTAGATTATCCTCATCTATTAAAAGTCTGTTCAAGCGAAATCTGGTTCAAAATCGAAAACAAGAATATTACTAAGTTATAAGTGTGAATGAATGAATGAAATGGGGGAAAAATGAAAACATGAATAAAAAAAAAAAAAAGAAAATGCTTTCAGGCACGCACGCACGCACACACACACACACACACACACACACACACACACATATATATATATATATATATATATATATATATATATATATATATATATATATATATATATATATAACAAATCTTAAATTTAAAAGTGATAGAAAACCGTGCATTCAAGTGGTGACTTATCGTAGCTCATTGTTGGTGTCATGAATTCGATTCTAACCCATGCTGATGACGGCTGAAAGCTAGAAACATGCATGTCCATGGGTACACATTTTATGCACGTAATAATATTTAATAATATATATGTATAAATAACAAAAAGACATAGGTCTTCAAAAATAAATAACAGCATTTCGATGTTGTTAATATCGCTAAAAAAAAAAACGCCAACAACAAATTTTATATATATAATTGTCGATGCCTCCGTTCTCAAAAGACAGTGGACACCCGTGTTAGGGTAGCTGTGCATGTAATTGTGAGGCACTGCTTGGGTTCAGTGGAAAGGAGAGACTCAAGTCTGAGATAAGTGGAGAGTACATATAGCTACCAAATTGTTGCCCATTTTAGTACTGACCAGGCTCAACGCTGTAAATATATATATATATATATATATATATATAAGGGTTCTTTTTTTTTTTTTTTACTATTGTATAATTGAATCTCCTTTTATAACTAGATATGCAAGTGCTAAATCTGTGATATGTTGAACTCGCTAGGAATTTAAATTACTTTATATATATATTATTTCATTTGACTTCATTCGAAGTTCTCAGAAATCAAGTGGGGGGGGCGTTGCTTCCTGGGGTTAACACTTGATCTTTAGATAAGATACATAGATATTCGAATTCGTGTATATCTTTCTTGTGATCTCTTTGTATTACCGAGTTCCAGGACAAGAATTCATCTAGTTTGGTGGAGTATCCAGCTTCATGCTGTTACTTGAGGATGCACCATTCCTTGTAAAAGCTAATGTGGGTTAACCATACCAAAGAGATCTTATCTGAGCCGTGGATACTATGCGATTTTTAATATTTAGTCAGGATTTACTTCTAGGTAAAATTATCCTCATGCCCTATTGTCTTGACAAACCGCTGTACAGAGAGGCCTTAGACACTCGAGGATAGCGTCTAGTAGGCATTCAAGTTCTCTCCAGTAGGCATTATGTGTGTGTTTATTACTTTTTATCTATCTCATATTTTTATAAAATTAGATATGTTTATATATTTGTATATACAGGTAAACTGTTAAACTAATTAACCAAATATTATGAATTTCGGAGCACATATGTTAAGCCTAAGGAGTTCAAATGTGGGCTAAAATTTATTTAATTTATTAGGTTGGTGCAAAAATAATGTTTTTTGACGTTCAACTATATATAAAAACCGACATTATTTTTGCACCAACCTAATAGTTTTATGAAAAGGGAGGGGATGGAAGCCCTTTGTGAAAATTCAAATATCTCTGATTTTTGTAAAATTTTAATAATAACTATTAGACATCAATTATTAAATATTCTTTGAATTTCAGTTCCTTTGGAGCATTGGGGGGTGCATAATCTGAATACAAGCTTCCATTTAAAAAATTCAAGTACCTCAGATGTCATCAATTTGTATTTCAATTTTCAAAGTGATGCAAAACTTCTGTTCAGAGAATTAATTTTACCCATCCTGGGACGGGTATTCTTTCTAGATTACCCATCAAAATAAAGTTATGTGTGTATTTTTGTTTCTGTATTTATTTTAACTGCGCTCAGTGCATAAGTAGTATTAGTAGTATAAATAGATACTTAGGGCAAGTGAGTTACACAGAAATGTTTGTGTTTCATTCCTGAAGGGAATTCGGGGTATCTTGGAAGAAGATGCGGATCAAAGCACTTCTTCTTGCCTTAACAGGCTACAAATTCCATTTTGTAATCACATTTTGTTTATACCATTCATCGTTTTCAATCCTCTCAGTATTGTTTGTCATCCAACTGACAATCCATCGTTCTGTGGTGACTTATTAGTAGGGCTATGACAACAGAATATTCTTATCATTGTTTTGACTCTGGAGTATATATCCGACACAGTTAGACATAGTTAATCAACCGAGAATCACATCGCTCTATATAAAAGCCTGTAAGATATCAATGGATACACACTCGAGAGTCAAAACAGTGAAAAGAATATGCTGTTGTCCTTGCCCTGCTTATTAGTATTTAATAATAATAATAATAAAAGAAGAAGAAGAAGAAGTAGTTAATGGGATAAAGAAGGACGATGTCTTAAGACTATCATTCCAGAAAAACATCATCCTAATCTGCCCTCCTCCCACCCGATAGACAAGAACCTGAATAAACCGGAAATAGTATTATCTAAAAATACAATTATGTCAGAATGTATTTCTCCATCAGATTCTCTTTTTTTCTTTTTAAATGCATATAAGTATTTTATTGATCAGTTTCAATTTTTAATCTTTCAATAATATCTTACACATACATACATGAACTTGAAGATGTCCATGTTGTAGTCTGCAGGGAAGCTGTTCTATAGCAATGTGTCCCACAGATGAAAAGTTCTTGGAGGAAATGAAAGTTGTTGTTTATACAATAAGTATTTTATTGATCAGTTTCAATTTTTAATCTTTCAATAATATCTTACACATACATACATGGTGGCTGTTCTCTCGGGTTTCCAGCGTTACCACTTCCTTTATTTCGTGTCCTCTCCCTTCTTCCTCCCTTACTTTTCCCTCAAATTGTATGTTCGCAGGTGACTCTTCAGGCCTACTAAACTCTGACAGATTTAGCCACAGAATTAGCACACCTTATCAGATTTGTTTGCAGTGACATTATTGTGGTGCAAGATAGGTTTTGCACATTTACCAAAAAACATTCACGGCAAGAACTTTTCTTATCACCACTGAAAAAAAAAAAAAACAACAACTTTCATTTCCTCCAAGAAATTTTCATCTGTGGGACACATTGCTATAGAACAGCTTCCCTGCAGACTACAACATGGACATCTTCAAGTTCAATGTTAATAAATACTTGTTGAACCATTCTAGCAAGAAATCACATTTTCTCCATGATTTTTAATCGTCTCAACATTTTTCATCTCCCAAAAATCCATCCTTCTCATCAACCTTTATCCTCGAGTCACTTTTGGCCTTGATAAGTGGTGACTTATTAGTATTTGAAGAAACGGAGCAAATGCACAGAGCTAGGTAAGCCAGAGAACTGAAAAGGATATGGAAGATGAAGAAGGTCAAGATAACACCAATAAAAGTAGGGGTAAACTTTTGAAAAAGAATGGGAGAGATTGGAATCGGAGGGATGGCTGAGAAGATTCAGTGGATAACAATAATGAAAATGGATGAAAAATGAAGGAAATCCTTTGAATGCTAAAGACTAACGAGCTACAGGCAGGAGCCGAACGTATAGGATCTGCCACGGAAGTAAAACACAAAGAAACGCTACATGAATAAAAAAAAACTGAAGCGGTATAATTATAACCCCCCCCTTCTACAAAAAAGTGACGGCCTCAATTGATACCACACTAAATAATCAAGGGGGGGGGGTCAAGGATGATGGAAAAACTGAGGAGAGAAAGCACTAACCAGACGTCCACTAGATGAGTGCAAAGAGTACCGAGACCCTGAAAAGACTTATTGCCATTCGAATTCCAGTGAAGACCAATGGTTGTTACCAATGAGAAATCGATGGTAAACGGCTATTGTGATAATGCAAATTAATTTGCAAATGTTATTGAAAGAGGTGGGAAGTACTGGAAATCTGGCGAGACTTGTTGTCACTCAGATTCCAGGCAACACTACAGGTTATTCTGAAAGAGAATTCTTTGATAATGGCTTGTGTCAAAACTCCTAGTGAGATAAAAAAAATAAAATAAAATAAAATAACTAGTGGAACTTTTGGAAATTCCATAGTGGCATCTTTCATATGTAATATATTTCTGCTGGGCATTCTGTGGACATTCAGTATGAATGGAGACCCCATGATATCATTATATCATCTTTAGACAGAACAGATACTACCCTTAGATCCTAGTCAGAAAACCAAGAAGGTATGTTTTAGTTCCACATACGGCCCAAAGCGACATCATTTATTTTATTAAATTTTTTTTTTCTTTTTAAATTAGCGTCTTCGGTGATCGGGAGATCCTATTTATTAAAAAGGAAGATAGAAGGCGATAACATACTACGAACATTAAATTAGTATATAGGTACGCTAATTTAATGTTCGTAGTATGTTATCACCTTCTATCCTCCTTAAATAGGACCCCCCCCCGATCGAATAATTTATAATCTGAAAACCGTGACACACGTACCTACCTGTGTTAAAACTATTGCGGTATTAATATATAGACAACTGAAAATGTTTACGGGGGGGGGGGGACGATGTCTTCATAAAACCATCATTCTAAAAAAGGAAGCATCCTAATCTGCCCTCCTCCGACCCGGCAGACAAGAACCTGAATGACTCTAAAAATAGAATTATGTCAGTAGATAAGTGCATTTCTCAATTAGATTCTCTTTTTTCTTTCTTTCTTTTTGAATGCATATAAGTTTTTATTGATTAGGACGTATTACAATTTCAAATCTTTCAATAATATCTTACGTATACTTCATTTATATATATATATATATATATATATATATATATATACTCGGGTTTTTTATATTCAAAAGTAATGGACTAATGAATTCAACGAGGTTGTTAGATAGTGCTCAATAAAAAGAGCTGATAATACTTGTTTATTGTTATATAAACATGCTCACATCCCGCTGCTACAAATAGCCACTTGTTTCAACCAAACAACAGATATCATCAGGCAGCGACTTGACTATTCAAAAGTTCAATGAATAACCTTATTATTCATTGAACTTTTGAATAGTCAAGTCGCTGCCTGATGATATCTGTTGTTTGATTGAAACAAGTGGCTATTTGTAGCAGCGGGATGTGAGCATGTTTATATAACAATAAACAAGTATATATAGTTTTAAAAATAATAAGCGGAAGTTTCTCGAGAGCTCTTTCGGCTATCATCTCATCAGGAGAAAATCGATAGCGAACAAAATAATATTGTGTCGAAAAATAAAGAGATCAGACAAGGGAGGATGGGGTCTGGTGGTCTCCCTCTTTCTGCAGCCTTGGACTCTGCTATTGGCCAGCATTTGGTTGACAACCCGTGCTGTGCCGATAGATATAAAATAGATTGGTTCGAGGTGCTATATAGAGCGGACTCCAAAAACCATTTAAAGATTTTGGAGTCTGTCTCTATTGCGGTGCGTCAACCTTCTTTGTGCCGGCAAAAGGAAACATCCAACGCATTGTTTTTCTTTGGGGAACTTTGAATTTTTTCTCCCGCTTTTTTTTTTTTTTTTTTTTTTCCTCCCTCGTTGTGCCAATATTTTAATCGTTTTTAAACGTTAATAAATTTATTTTAGTGTCCCCGTACTTTTGGCACATTTAATAAGTTCCCCATTAGAACTCTTTATTTTCGACACAATATTATTTTGTTCGCTATCGTTTTTTCCTGACGAGATGATAGCCGAAAGAGCTCTTGAGAAACTTCCGCTTATTATTATCATCTATATATAAATTCTGTACCTCTAAACATTTATTTATATATATATATATATATATATATATATATATATATATATATATATATATATATATATAACAGGCATTTTGAGCACTGTATAAGTGGTGGACGGATGTTTGTTTAAATAGACATTCGGACAGGTTATTTGCGGGCATCGCTTCCGTGGTCGAGTGGGAGAACCTCCAACTGTTGACACGACGGTTCTAGGTTCAATCCTTGGCTTGGGAGAGGTGCTAGTCTAGCAGCACTGATGAGTTGTGATACAACGAAACAGGACTGTATGTCGATGACTATATAAATGAAAATGTCTGTGTGTTTGTCTGTCTGTCTGTGTACATTTCCTTACCAAATAACTCTGTCAATTTTCATGCTACAGACTCAAAATTTGACATACGGACTGGGATTCAATGCTGCATCCCTGCTTTGAGGCAGGTCCATGACAGGGGTTGCTTTCTTAGTCTCACACCGTCAGTATCTTCAACAGAGAGATGAAACTTTCAGGTCATAAATGCGTAAGTTCAGTCATGATAACAATGCAATTTTCAATCTCCTCTGATGCATTCGGGCAGAATAAAAATATAGGAGGTATTACCTTTGGAACGCTTCTCAAATAATCCGTGTAATTTGTTTTCCCTTTCGCTTTTCAAAATGAAATATCATGCTAATCATTTTAATTTCATTTTAAGATTAAGAAATCCTGATTGGCCATTCTCCTTCGTGATTTCGCAATAAGTTAGTGAAAGAGGAGGAAAATTTTAATTATAGATTGAAAATTTTAATTATAGATTGAAAATTGATTACTATTAATAAATAATTAAATGTTTCTTTCAAATCGTAATTATTTAATGAGTTGTTGGTGAATTTGCGCAAATCTCAAACATTACATTTTTACCACGATTGGTGAAATATTATTGGGTGGGTTTCTGCTAGCATTTTGTTTAATTTTGGAACGATTATACTTATTTTACTTATTATTATACTTATCACAGATATTCTAATGTAAAACCTATCTAAGAACACTCCCAGACACATGAAGTACATTTGTGTAAAAAAAATTTTTTAATTGTCCCGGCTGTTTAGGAGTTCATAGGAAACGAACTCACACACATACATACATACATAGTGCCTTTTATATTTAAGTAGAGATTTTCATTTATTAGCCAGTATTTACTGTGTGTACATCATTTTAATTTAAGCTTCTAACATTACATGATAGACATCGCTATTTATAAAAAGTTAGGTATGTTAACATATTTGTATGTAAGGGATTCACTCCTAAACTACTTAACCGATCATTGTAAATTTTGAAACACAACTGTTAGGCATAAGTGTGATTAGTGTAGACTATATTTACTTTTTTTGGAGTAATTTAAAGAGTTTGTAGGGAAGAGCATTATACGGGTATATACACAACTTTCAATATAAAAATTCAAATATATCAGATTTGCATTTAATTTGATCCATAATCATCAGACACTAATTAAGCAAGATTGCCCAAATTCAGTTTCTTAAGCTTCAGGTTATATTTTTAGGCATTTTCTAGAATCAAAATCATGTGATGACTTTTAATCAAAATTGGATAAGGGTTCTTGTTTGGGCAAGATCAAAGTGTAGTATCTGTTCTTCAGATGCTGCACTTCTATTTCTTTTTCTCTTTTAGTGGAGGAGAAATCCTTCACGACTGAGACAATTTTTATTTTTGTACCTTTTCTCCATGTTAAAAAACGACCCTGGTGTCTAACTCTGTCCCGTGGGGAGGCATAGTAAATAGGTACATTATACTCTGATTCTTAATCGTTGTAAGGCGACATAAAGGCGCTTATGTACCTTCAAGTCCAATGTAAATAAGTTCTTGTTGAGCTGTCCTCTTAAATATTCAAATTATACTCAATTTCCACCACTAACAAGTATTACACTGTTGTCCCAGTGACCGGCATATACTCATTTAACTTTATCCTCGAGCTGCTTTTGAGCTTTGATAAGTAGTAACTCCCTTGTAAAAAAAAGTTACCCTGCTATATATATATATATATATATATATATATATATATATATATATATATATATATATATAAAGTATTTTCTGTTTAAATTCAAATTTTACGGTATCTTTTTTCATAAATTGTTAGGTGAAAATACAGAGCAGTTACAAAATACCCCCCTTCCCATATTAAGAATGGGTTTCTAAATAATAACAGTATTATTTCAGCACGATAACTTCTTTGCATAAACACCAACATAAAAGTTGTATAAAACTTATGTTGGGGGAGGAGGGGGTCATTTTATCCATCCTGAAGCGGGTATTTTTTAGTATATATATTTATTTAGTGGCCGAATGGATTTGGTCCTTGCTAATGAATGGAGTCAGAGATGGCTTCTTTGTTGAGTTCGAATCTCTCGACCGGCGTTAATCATGACACCCTGCACTGATGATTCCTGAAAGGATGAAACACTAGTGTGTAGGTATTTAATAATTATTATAGTAAATAATTTTGTGTGTGTATATATATATATATATATATATATATATATATATATATATATATATATATATATATATATATATATAATATACACACACACACACACACGACATAATCACATTGACACACTGGTTCTCATCAGATCACTAAGTTAAATAACGTTAAGCCTGGCTAGTACCTGGGTGACCATTTGGTAATTCTAGACACTGAATGTGCTCTCCGCTTATCTCGGCATTGTTTCGAGTCGTCTAAACTTGCCACTTGTATTTAACAACGCCGACTCAGGGGAGGTGTGGTTGGAGATTGTGCAACTCTTGCCATAAAAATTCCACGCACAGACACCCTGACAGTGGGCATCCCTAGTCTGTCAAGACTGAAGGAAGCTACCATGTATGTATGTATATGATGTGTATTCCTATACATTTCTGTTATTGGTTTGATACAACGCAAGCAAGCAGATGACTATAAATAAACAACTGGTTAGCATAATAATTGAAAAAATCAATGTTTCTTCTGAAATCTATCTGTATCAAGATCTAGTAGTGGGTTAGCGAGGCACGTCAGGAAGTAAAAAGTCTGCGATCGACAGGCTGGCATGAATTAAGAGGCTTAATAACTTCCACTTTGCTGTCTTGTATTTGTCTTTTCAAGTTTGATTGCTTCCAATTGCTAACATCTTTTCATCTCCAATCACGAATCTCTCATTAGGCGTCTGTTAAAACGTACCTCTATTCTTGGCATTCCCTTCCCTCCACCTTCTTTCTTTCCTTTTTTGATGCTCACAGGTTTTACCTTTGCGGTTGATTAGGATCCCTATAGAGCAAATTATTGCTGTTGCCAAAAAAAAAACAAAAAAAAAAAACGTTTTAACGATCTTGTACTCACCTCGCCAGTCACGTATGTCAGTTGCTAACATCTTTTTTTGTGTTTTTGTCTGTTTCTCTCGGTGGCTGTCTGAGTTTTACCTCATCAAAGAACGATAAATTGGTGCCTGAGCATGTTTTACAATAGACAACAAAACGAAAAAGTTGTAAAAAAAAACAAAAACAAAAAAAAACAAAAAACAAATATACAACAAATGTTACCAAAGGCAAGATAAGTTACTCTTCTACTTACCCCACTATGTGCATTTCAAACTTAATAAACGCTTAAAAATAGGTTAAAAACACTAAAAAACTTATCCAGGTAGGTAGAAGAGTATCTTATCTTGCCTTTTTTAACATTTATTTGTTATATATAACAAAGAAATGTTACCAAAGGCAAGATAAGTTACTTTTCTATCTACCTGGATAAGTTGTTTAACTTATTTAACTTATATATAATCTGTGAAAATATTCTTTATTCACTTATAATACCTTTTCATATATACCAATCCTTATTTAAGAAGCTCAATGTAATTACAGAGAATATAATGAATAAATGACAAAAGTCTATACTCCAAAATTTAATGATGTTGACCATCTTACAATTTATTCCATTCTATGGAGGTCAGGCGCGAACAAACACCCCATAATTTTATTATACCATATTTCTTCAAACTGAAACATAATTATCAAACTATACGTACGCAAATAGATATGAAAAGTCTTTATTAAAGTTTGTGCCTATTTTCATTCCATGGAGGCCAGGCACAAACGCAGACCCCACAATTTTATTATACCATCCCTATTTAAGTTGAAACATACTTATCAAAGTATTCTCATGTACATCTATATCAAAAACACTTGTAAACGTTATTTTTTTTTTTTTTTTTTATTTTTTATTTCTATACTTTGTGGACCATGCGCGAACGCAGACCCCACAATTTTAATGAATCACTGTTCTGCCAGATCAAACATACCCATTCCTGTGTCTCGATAAATCTTCTATCATTATATGCAATCAGTTTTTTAAAATAGTCAACCATATAGAAGCCTATTCGTGACCAGACACACACACACACACACACACACACACACACACACACACATTCAGCTTTATATTATATTATACTAACAGGGGTGCCCGGCGTTACTCGAGTGTTTGGAGGTGTATGCTGTGCAAAAAAAAGCAAAAAAACAAAAAAAATGGTTAATTTTTTAAAACTTTGACCCCTATTATGACCCCTTAAAATTTATTGTTTCGGGCTCAAATCACTTTATTAAGTTAGATCCATGTTCAAGGAACGTAAATCTAAAATTTCAAGTGTCTAGACCCAAAATTGTCGGAGGAGTTTGGTAGAGTTCTTAAAGGTTAAATCGTTGAAATTTGACCCCTTAACAACCAAATTTCTGGCTGACACCCGTCACATCGATTTTCCCAAATCTCAGTACCCGGTATTTCAAATTTCGAGTCTATAGACTAAAAATTGACAGAGTTATTGCGTAGAGAAATGTACACAGACAGACAGACACACAGACAGACAGACACGTTCACTTTTATAGATATATATATATAATACCACTTTTCGTTCCGTTCTGTTCTGTTATTGATTGTAAAACATGTTCCGGTGCCTGTTTTGTATTGACCTAATTTATTTTTATATTCTCATCACTTTAGTTATTTTCTCTTTAAATTTATGCACAACACAGTTTAGCATTGTCCATAAATCATAGTAAACGAAACTGTCACTTTAAGTATATTTAAATACACACTGTAAAATCATTATGGAATTTATGTCTCTAATTGAAATCTTATCCTCCGTCAGCATCTGCATGATAATGATGATGATCATCATCAGTTTGACACCTTTTAGTAAATGACTTCCAAACTGATCTATCTCAGGCCATGTCTGTATTTATTTCACTTTCTCTCAAACCCATTCTTATCATTTCCTCCCTGTAACAGACCTTGGACGCGAGTATGACGGCTATATGCAAATGCCGAGCCATGTGCGAATTGACGTCATCACAGTAAGGAAAAAGAAAAAGACTCTAAAAAAAAAACAAAATAGAAAAAAAATGTGTGCACAGACCGATGATCATGTTTTATTCAAAAAAGTACCTGAAAATGAATGGTGTTGGTACTACGGGGAAAAGTGAATCGAGTTATTATTTGCCTTCTGTTCCTTGTGACGTGCTTTGTTACAACGTGTTGGGTCTCAAATGTCTACATGTTACACTCTTATGCTTTCCTTGTCCTTTTCCTACTACCTCAGATGTTCTACATCTACTAACCCAAAAACTCTTATTCATTCGTTCAATGTGACCAAACTAACAAAGTCTCCTATATGTACACATCTCCTGATACTCATCATCATATCTGGTTTAACATCTATTTTACATGCTGGCATGCATTGGACAGTTTTTTTTTTTTGTTTTTGTTTTTTTTGTTTTTTAGGAATTGACTTACAAACTAATCTATTTCTAAGTCCTTATTTTTTCTCTTAAACTCATCATCATTGTTTCCTGTATTTTTCTTGATTTTCCCCTAGCAATTGACCCTTCTACCTCGACTGTTTTACATTTATTGTCCCAAGAGCTCTCATCTGTTTTTTCAATGTAGCTAAACCAACAGTCTCCTGTTCTGCACACATTTCTTTCACAAATTGTTGGTCCCTGACAAAAGAAGGATTGGACCTAGTAATTCACTCCCGTTCGTCTGTTCGCACTTTTCTCAATAACCATGACATGGATTTTAAAAAATTTTGCACAAACATTAGTCATGGTGGAAGTAAATTTTTGCCACAATGGATTTTTTTGGATAACTCTGATTGCCCCCACCTCCCAAGGAGCATTATAGGGGTAAAATTGTCCCCAAATCGTCCGTCCATTCACACTTTTTTCAATAACCACGCCTTGGATTTTTTAGAAATTTTACACAAACATTAGTCATGGTGAAAGTAAATTTTGCACTTGTGGAGAGGGACCTTGCATGCTCGACTTGTTTTGCTTACTTTTTGAGTATCACATCGCAATTGTTTTGGATTTATCTTGAAGAACTAATTTACATTGTTTTGTCATCTGTTTTCAATGTTTCGATCTTAAAATCTCTGTTTTATAAACATACTGACTTAGGATATACTCATCTCCTCTTACTCCTCCGCTTCCTCAGAATGAAAAGCAATAACAGAAAATAGACAATGGAAAAATCTAACTTCCAGACTTCATCAATTTAGTCTATTTATTTATTTATTGCTATTGTTAAAAAAAAAAAAACAACAAAAAAAAAAGAATCTAAAAATCCATCAAGTGTTAGTAATTTGTTTTTTTTTTCTTTTCAGTTTCTCAGATATACTAACACCCTTCCTCTTTTGCTATTCCTCAATCGAGTCAGAGGAGTGGTGAGAGGCATTGTTACTATTTTTTTTTTTTTTTTTTTGTCTATTTGGTACAATTTTCCATGAATTTCATTGGTTGATAAATTAGGAATCATTTTAATTATTGTTTTTTTTTTTACTAATTACAATTGGTTTGCAAAAAAAAAGTGTTCAATGCGGTAAATAAGCTAAGTTTTATTATTCTTTGATTCTTTTATCTATCAACAGACTTGTCAAATCAAAAAGACGTACAATGCTTTTTCTTTTTCTTTTTCTTTTTTTTTTTTTAAGTACCACTGCTGAATTACGAATTATGAATTGTCGGACAAGGGGATGGGGAATGACTGAGTGTGACAAAGTTACTTGCTCTTTTCATTTGTTCGGTAAACCTTCTTCTATTTTTTATTAGTTTACGTTTTGTTTGTGTTTGTGCGCTCGGGACGGTTTCGTGTAATATTTCTTTATTTACTGGCGTGGGTCTCACTACTACCACGCCAGTTACACAAAACTAGAAGCTACGAGGGGACTTTATTCCCGAGCGTATAAACAAAACATAAACTAATTAAAAATGAAAGAAGGCCCACCGAACAGACGAGAAGGGCAAGTAACTCTGTCACACTTAGTTACCCCCACCCACTTCCTTGTCCGACAAGTATGCTTGAAATTCAACATTGCTGTAGGAACTTCATCAGTTTTTATGCCAATAATCCTTCCTTCTTAGGGTTTCCGTCAACAACAGTTTTGCCATCATGGAGACAAGCGGGCCTGCTTCTTTCTTGTTTAAGGCGAACCTTTTAGTTTGTTTCGTGGCAGAGTAACGTAACATAGGGTGTGTTCTTCTATCTAAGACTGTAGCTAACATCTCTGATCAGCATCATATCTGGAATCTTGTTTTGTCAAAACAGTACAAATCGCTATGTGGATATTTCGTCCCTCATTTTTTTTTTCTTTCCTTCTGGCAACTGTAATAATTGAAGGAATAAAAGAAAAAAAAAATTAATTATTTGCTTCCGGTGTTTGGTTTTTACTGCAAGTTACAGCAATTGCAAAATTGACAATTCAAGTGTGGGAAAATAAACATCTCACCATCTCCACAAAAGTGAACGTTTACATGGCCTGTATCATCAGCACCCTACTGTATGGCAGTGAAGCATGGACAACCTACAGCCACCGAGAACAGAAACTGAACACATGCGTAGTCTGCAGAGAATTTTTGGAATTTCTTGGAGAGACAAAGCTACAAAGAATGCTGTGCTTGCAAGGGCTGGTATCCCCTCCATCTTGATCTTTCTTCACCAAAGATGGCTACGCTGGATAGGCTATGTGCACCACGTGGACAATGGGCGAATCCCAAAAGACATTCTCTACAGTGAACTCACTACTGGCAAAAGGAAAATTGGTCGTCCTCACCTCTGCTATGTCGACGTGTGCAAACGCGACATGAAAGCATGTGATATTAAGCCAAAGTCCACAACATCTGGAGACAAATGGTAACCAAAGGCCTGACCACTGCAGAATGAGCAGGGAACAAAAGATTATTCAGGGAGGCCAGAACAAAATTCAACAAACCACTAACACAACGTACCGACTTTCACCTCTGATGTCTGCAACCGACAATGTAGATTGAAGATAGGTTTATTCAGCCACAGAAGACGATGTTTAACCACCTTTACAGGCGCAACCCCATGGTCTTCTAGACTAACAGATGCCAACAATAGCAATGTCCATCTAGATCAATGGTTCTCAACCTTTTTTTAATCATGCCTTTCTTTTCTTTTCTTTATGTATTTTGGTGAACCCTTATAGCTTATTTTATTTTTCAGCAATGTCAAGAAAACCAAAGAACATATATCAACAGTTTATCTTGAAGAAAGACTGAACCGATATTAACATTAAATGTACCATGGGGGTCCATATGGACCCCGGTTGAGAACCATTGATCTAGATGAATTGTAGCTGTTCGTCCTGCATAATGATGAAGACCATCTGATCATCTTGGAAGCATGATGGATGACACGAGCTAGGTTATGAAGCAAGAGCTGCGTAATACCTAACCACACTCCTCCTGAATCGGCACTGCTTCCTTCCAGTGATAGGGAAACGTCCAGAACAATTGAAAATAATGCAGAGATAAGCGGAGAGCACATACATCACCTGGTATTCCCAAGTGGTCACTCATTTTAGTATTGGCTAGGCCCAACGATGCTTAACTTCGGTGATCTAACAGTCAACATGATTATACCATTTGGATGAGCTGTAACTTTTTTTTTTTTTTTTTTTTTGAACCAACTCCCATAGACATGTTGAACCTTGAAAAAGACATCTTCTCACTTTGACGTCATAAACCCAAAACAACATGGAATCAATCTCGTTTCTCGATTACATACTTATTTTTTTCTTGGCCTTCGGGACAAGATCAAAGTGTAGTATCTGTTCTTCAGATTGCTGCACTTCTATTTCTTGTTCTCTTTCGGTGAAGGAGAAATCCTTCACGACGGAGACAATTTTTATTTTTGTACCTTTTCTCCACGTTAAAAAACGACCCTGGTGTCTAACTCTGTCTCGTGGGGAGGCATTGTAAATAGGTACTTATTTTTTTTTTTAACAAGTCATCACTTATTAAGGCCCAAAAGTCATTCGAGGATAATGATTAACGAGTTTGTCAGGTGAATGGTGAAATAGCATAATAATGGTTGTAACTAGTCAGATTTTGATTATTTAAGAATTTAGCAGAAATTTGTTTACATTGGATTTAAAAACGACCGTGTTGTAGTCGGCTAAATCCTCCCATAACATAATATCCTATGGCGTAATCCTAACTTTAGTCTATTAACTTTGAATGGAATTTTCCACTGCTTAACCTTATGTCTATTTATCCTAGCTTAGTGTGGAAAACTACCGTTCTTAACATATTATTTTTATGCTGAATTGCTCTGTGGATATTTAGTCTCGCAATTTCTTATTTTTCTTTCCTTCTGGTATTTGTAATAATGAAAGAAATAAAGAAAAAAATAACTAAATAAATGAAAGAGGCCATTATTTGATTCCGGGATTTAACTTTTGCTTTTTCTAACAATTTATAGCAATGTACATCTGGATGAACTGCATTTTTTTTTTTTTTTTTTTTTTTAATCCCCCTAGGTGTGGTAAACCTCCGAAAAAGACGTCTGCTCATTTTGGCGTCATAGACCTAAAATAGAATGGACTGCTATCGGTTGATCACAATTTGGTCATCTTCAAATCAACAAATTCTTTCCATAAACGCCTTATAAATAACCAAACATAGTTCATACTTTTGATCAATATTAGTACTCACATAGTGTTCCTCATCTCTCTGCTGGCAATCATTCTACCTTATTAACTCTTATCATCGAGTGGCTCTTGGCCCTGATAAGAGGTAAAAAAAGAATGAAAAGCATATAAAAAAGTATCAAATTATCCTGAGCACCCTGTATATATTTATATACCTATAAAGTTGAATTTTTTTTTCTCTCGCTCTGACATTGATATTAAAAGCCTACTTTTTTATTTAAAAATTATTAAAACGAACTTCACTGATGTATGAGCAACTACTTAAAGATGAACTAATTTGCATATTCCTTTAAACAACGAGCTTTATTCACTTTTTTTTATGGTTCCTTATTAGATGATTGGTTTCATTTCACTATTACAGTGAATTCTATTTATGCATAGTTTCTATATTCTGCATAATTATGTAGAATTTAAGATGAAAACACTCGAGCACGCTGAAATATCTATTTAATATATAAGTGACCTTGTCAATATGTGTGCGAAAAGTCTCTACGAAACTCCTCTCTGAATATTTAATCTACAGAGTTGAATCGTGATATATGGGGTATTTGGACCTGCAGCACATCCTTGATTTGGTTTTTAGCTGGCAAAAATTACTGCTAAAGGGTCAAAAGTAAAAACAAAACAGTTGACCATGGCAGGGTAAGTTGAATAAAACATTATTACTTTTGCACATGTGAAAAGTAAACATTCATAGCTCAAAGTTGCTTGATTTTTAGCCGTTCAAATCCATCTGTCGATAGCTCACAAGGTAACAATGCTGTAGAGATGAATAATGACTAAGGCTGGAGCACTAAATGTTCTGGTTTCGATTCTAGTGAAGGGTACTCAATACATAGTTTTTAATAACTTTTGAAATCATTACTATATATTGGATAATAATTAATAGAGAATTGTTTCTATAATAATAAATAAGAAATCTGCATGAATAAAATATAATATTTATGCATATTTTATGACCAGACAACTCCTAGCAGCCTTCTAATTTTTTGGAGTTTTTTTTTAATAAAATGTCACCACTTATCAAGGCCTGGAGGCGACTGAAGGATAAGGGTTAAATGTTAGGTAAATGGTTGGTCAGACAAGATCAGTCATCGTGGTACTTGGGTTGGGCTAGATTATATAAATGGATGACTCAATAGGAATTTAATCACATAAAATTTGAAGACGACCATATTATAGTCAGTCGGGAAGCAGACGAACGGGACTGTGTTCCACAGATGGACAACTCTAAGAAAGAAACTCTGCTTATGGAATTTTCATTTAGTTTTGGGCACAGATAGGGAGTGAGGGAAGGTGTTGATTGCTTTAGCTAGCCAAGTATTTGTTGTGAACGTTTTGCAAGGAAGGACCATAGATTGGAGCTCAGTCGAACACCTACCATAAAGGTATTGATAGAGCAGGGTCAGACTTGCAACATCTCTTCTGTAAGAAAGAGGGAGTAGGGAAGTGAAAAGGTCATCAACCACCAAATGTCAAAGACTGTTTTGTACCCTGTCAAGACAAAAAAGGGTGCTTTTTGAAGCTCCACCCCAGATGTGGCAACAAGTACACCATCTTAGGTCATATTTGACTCTTGTACACGTAGAGGATTGTGTCGGGAGTGAGATACTTTCTGGATCAGTACAACGAAGTGTTGTATGTATGTATGTATGTATGTATGTATACAATTGGGACGTCTCAAGTGGTTTCACCAGATGTACCTACGACAAATCTTAGGTGTGGGTTGGCAAATGTATATCAGTGATGTGGAGGTGCTTGAACGGATCCAATGTCTCAGCATTGAAGCTCACATTATCAAACAGACTGAAATGGAGTGGACATGTGGTGAGGATGTTAGACAGTCGACTCCCCAAACAACTCCTTTATGGCGAGCTCGCCAAGGGAAGACGTCTGGCTCAAAAGATTGTTTGAGGTCCACCTTAAAAACATGTGAGATAGATGAAAGAACCTGGGAGAATCTTGCTTTGGAGAGTGGAGAAGGACCTTGCGGAAAGGTGTGGGCAAGTTTGAGGCAGATCAAACCCAGTATGAGTGGCTGAAACCTGATATCCAGAAAGAGGGGGGGGGTGAATGGACAGTGGATGGGCGGGGGCGCCAAATTGGTCTGGAGTGTGAGGTGTGCAGAAGATTATGTCTGAGCAGAGCTGGACTGATAAGCTACCAGACTACTCATCAGCACAGTGGGCCAGAAAGCAGTCTTGTGTTGCCAGATCTAACCTGTGTCAACTGCGAGCGGACGTACAAAACAGCAGGTGGTTTAAAGCGGCATTTGATTATACATAAAAGTGACCATCAAGAACGTGCTGCTAGTGGTGCACATGTCTGCATAATGTGTGCCAAAGAATGCCAGAGCTTGGCAGGGCTTCAAAGCCACCTTCATGTGGCCCATCACTGATTTGTTTTTGTGTTTCTGTATATCTTCTTTTTTTTTTTTTTTTTTTTTTTTTTTTTTTTTTGTCCTATATCAAGTAATAGCAATGTTCGAAAACAAATTTGCTGACATCATGTATGTATGTATGTATACGCAAATATCTATAAACTGGAAATTGGCAGGTATCCAACTTGTCTGATCAGACAATAATTTAGGCTAGTCTATTGTAATAAGAAACTTTTATAGATGATGTTTCTCATTGAATAAAATGTCGAACCTTGTGCATGCGTCTCCGTCTTGATGTCAAGAAACAAGTATGTTTCTTATACAGCGTTGTAACAGCAAGATAATGGCTGCGCACACACACACACATACACGTTTGACTTGATCTAAGATTCTAAATAAAATACAAAAACAACGGATTTTCGTTTCCACCCTGCAGAACATTTTGTAATAAATTGATTTTTTGCATACTGATTTCTATTCAGATGTTCTGAATGCAAATATAGATGTTGTAGGCTCTTGTTTATATAAATACTATTGTTGTCTGCTTTCTTACTCTTACGAATCGTGTAGTCCAGGAAAATTGCGGAATCTAAGAAATGCAGTAACTCAGAAGGACATTTACCGGAAAGGACCGGAAAGACTCTTAGCACTCCTAAATGACCAGTCTTTATTAATTATATAAAAAAAATATTTGGAAATACAAATATATTTTGTTGCATTAAAATGAAATCAATCATTGAATTAGAAATCAATTAAAAAAAAAAGTAGTTGATTAATGATCAATAGTTCTATTACTGATGAAGATTTGGTACCTGTCTGTCTAAAGCCGACCTATACTATTACCTTTATTAATGATGGAGATTTTACATCTGTCTGCCTAAAACTGAAGCTATACTATTACTTTTTAAATATCAAATTTGCATTATTAATACAAGCAATAGTATAGTTTCTGCTTTAGGCAGACAGATACTAAATCTCCTTTATTAATAGAATAGTATTGTTTCGGCTCTACACAGACAGATGGTCTTTTGCAAAACAACATGCAAATTAGTTAACTTTCTGACACCAACCACATGTGCATAATATATTAGAAAGCTATTTTATTTTGAATATGAATTTGGCGTTTTAATCTCACTGTCGGTGCACTAAATGGCTCATCTTTATAAATATACTGATGATAAAGGCAATAATTAATTTATTGTTGTAGTGTCCAACTTACAGATAACAACGAACTCTTCCTTCTATTTACTATAAAGATCAGGAAGATATGTCTCTCTGCATTATGCACCTCTTATGCACACTTGGCAGTCAGACTGACGTATAACCACTTCTCTTCATTGTATTTTATCCTTCTATCCATTTATATTTCGTTTCGACTAAATACCAAGTTGTGTCTTTCTTCCGGGCCCTTACTAGTCGATAACACTTATGTTTTTAACTAGAATTTAAAAAAAAAAATGAATTTTGTGTTGTAATTTCATTGACTTGTTTTCTTTGCTTTGATTTGTTTTGCTGTGTGTGTGTGTGTGTGTGTGTGTGTGTGTGTGTGTGTGTGTGTGTGTGTGTGTGTGTGTGTGTGTGTGTGTGGAGTTAGGATTCGGGTTAACTTATAATTTAGTCTTGGACCCCTCTCCCCCCCCCCCCGCCGAATTTTCAAACAAAATGCTAAGCATTTATCCATGAATATAAAAAAAAAATATGTGCTGACATAATTATGTGCTAAAATAAAATGAAAACCACCATTGAATTAACAAACAATAAAAATAAATACTACATTAATGAGACGTTCTTTTGCAAAGCAATATTTAAATTTGTTAACCTCACTATGTCAATCGCATATACATGATCGCCCTGTTGGCAGAGCTATGCATTTGCCAGCCTCAGAAAATAAGGCTAACTGTTGGTTGTTGGTCGTGACCTGTTATGCTGTAAAGCAGCATTTTGGTGGCTTGACATTCGTTCACTTCAGCTAAGCGAGAGGTCGGAGAGGCTTGATTCAATTAATCAGCTGATTACATCATCGTCCTAGTATTTATAAGTTCATCCTCGTATGTATTATTCTGTTTGATTCTTCAAAAACATCAAAACTTTATCCTATTTACTTTTATTCCCAAACAGATGCACTAGAAGAAGGTAGTCAATCACATTGAAAATAAAGAAGATTATCAGTGCCAAGGTGTAATGCTTTCCAAATAATCTTTCCAAAGAAATAATGTTTTTCTGGAATGCTTTTCATTCTTAGAGTAATGTTTCCATTTTCACTGTGAAATTTCCTTCATTCTGGTTATGTTTTTTTTTTTTTTTTTTCTAATTTTTTTATTACATTTTTTATTACATTTTCACCCCAAACAAGGCACATTGCCACTTTGGTGTAGGGGGCTACTATCAGGGGCAACAACTACTAGGGTACTATGTAGGGATTTGGGCAGCAAGATGTTGGTTCACGTTGCACTTGAACTTCTGCATGTCAGTACAGTTGGGGAAGCAGTGATGCTCGTAGTTGTCGAGCAGCGATCCATTCTGATGATCTAGAAGTGATGCGTGCTGGTTGTCTATGAGCAATGCATGCTGGCTGTCTAGGAGTGATGCACCCTGATAGTCTAGGAGCGATGTATTCTAGGAATATAAATAACTAGCAGAGGTACCCGGCGTTGCCCGGGTCAACATGACGTTCCGTTTGGAACACACCTGCTATACTAACGATATTAATCATTTTCATCACAGGCAATGTCGATACCTCCACAACAATTTCAAAAATAAAAGAATGGATAAATACATGTAAATGTGATCGCCCCCCCAAAAAAAAGAAGTATGTGATACCCTCTCCACTAGATATTTTGGCAGAAGGGGTAGAAAGAGAAGAATCTATTCTCTGGATATTGAGTCCTTTTGTTGCCCGTGCGCTGAAAAGACCACCCCCCCCCCCAAAAAAAAAATAATAAATAAATAAATGAAAACAACTTTTGCTTCAATAAAAATAGCAGCGAGTGCTCGAGCGATCGCAAAAAAATAAAAATAAAAATTAGCAACATAGACAGGCTCGAACCTGTAATGCGAATGAAAGGAAAAGGTATTTTGCAAAGTATTTTAACCACTGGACTATGACAACTTTCGATTTTGTGACCTTGAAAAACAACGTTTATAAATATTAATACGTCTGCTTTTTTTGAGGTGGGGGGGCTTTTTTGTTTCTAAAAGTGTGGCTTAAGTTTCAATTACCGGAAAGGTTAAAAAAAAACAAAAAAACAAATGACATCTTTTCAGTTTATTCGTAAGTGTTTTTTTTTTTTGTTTGTTTGAATATTTTAATAGAGAAAAAAGGAAAACATTTTTCTGTCTACACAGAATTATTTTTTCACACTAGAAACTTATTGAGATTACCAAATTATTTTATTTGGTGAAGAGTTTGTTTTAACTTTTTTATGCTTCGATGTTTCCAAAGGTAAATAACTCTAGACCAGTTTGTAAAAAAAGTCGATGTCGGAAATAATAATTCCAAATAAATTAAATTAAATATATTATCAATATAATTGTTATTTAAAGTTTACTAAATAACAATTTTAAATAGAACATTTAAAACAATTCTCTCGATAGAAACATTAACTAACATATTGCTATTCGGTAAAATCAATTTTCCTTAATGTAATATGCAAATGAGGTGACCTCTTGTATATTTTGCAAGAATCATACTATATATAGAAAGAAATGGAAGAGTAAAGTAACGTATCTTTTGTATATATATATTAATCAAATTGTGAACAAACAGGCAGGAATACAAATTTATATATATAGATTATACTACTTATAAAATTATATTTTACAACTATATTCTGTACTAAGTCACTCATAGATGACTCATATGCCAAAAAACAAACTAAACCACATCAAACAAATGCTATTAGTCTGTGGTTTGAGTGTTTTCCCAGCTTCTGTGTGGGTATTTTCACAGAGCGAATTATTCTATCTGTAGAATTATGTATGACAAATTTATTTAGTATTAAATAATCCATACATGTTGGATAGAAGATGGCAGGTCTCACTAATGGCAACAAATGTAGATTCTGCCACACAGAATTGGAAAGTGTGAGTCATCTAGTATCAAGTTGCAAGATTCTTTTAGAGGATGGCTACTACACTACGAGACATGATTGATTAAGTAAGTACATCCACTGGACCATCTTTAAAAAATTAAACATCCAATGTAGCAGCAAATCCTAGGAACATCAACCTGAAAGAACAGTTGGAAATGACTTATATACCATACATTATGACCATGTAATCCCTACAGCCTACCTTGAAAATGCTGCTGTCAAACCTGACATAGTTATATGGAATAAGTCAAAGAGAGTTGCAACCTTGGTTGAAGTGAGTGCTCCTAATGATGGAGGTCTGAACAGAGCTGAAAGAGAGAAACAGACCAAATATCAAGGTCTCATGTATGATATAAAAAGAAACTGGAATCTTAGAGAGATTTGAATCATACCAGTTATTTTAGGTGCTACAGGGCTTATGAAGAAGAACCTGAAGTCCTACCTAACTAATATTCCTGGTGAACCAAGTGCAAAAGAGATCCAGACAATTACACTTAAGGGAACAGTGAGGATACTAAAAATAACCCTTGGTTGGTTTTAATAAAAAGCAAGACAATGTTAGCAGCTTGTTTGGCTGCCCCATACCCAGCGCTACAATCTTCAAAGGAAGAAAAAAAAAAAAAAATTGGATATACTGTGAATCAAACCAAACCTAGCATATACATAATCAATATATTAAAAATTATTATTCATCTATTGTGACTATGAATTTGGATTTTAATCTCACAACAGACAATCAAAATTTATAAATATAGTGTTTCTAAACATGGTAAGATTCAGAAATCGGTCACAAGTGGTTGATATCTGGTGCTCCACCGATTAAGTTACCGAGTTCACTACAAGAAGTGGAATGAATTATATCGTATTAAATGAAGTTCTTCACTTGTTTACATTTTGTTTGTGATACTAATAACCGAAAATACTCAATTATTTTAACGAAAGAAGGTGGCTTATATGCTAAGTAGAAACCATCATTTCCTCTAGTAGAGTGCTCAACTCGTAAGAGAGTGTGTGCATGTGTGCTTGAGTAGCAAATCTTCTTTTTAGACATTTTGTTGTTATAGACAGAATAGCTTTTCATGTACCTTTTCATGTGTTCTCACCGGTACTGATTTTTTTTGTTAGTGATAAAATAAAATTCTAATTCATCTTTCAATTTCCATTTTCTCTTACGCTTTGACCTAGGTATATATATATATATATATATATATATATATATATATATACCGGCATTTCAGCCCGGCATTGCCGGGTGTATGGAGGTGTATGTTGAGCAAAAAAAAAAAAAAAAAAGCGGTCAATTTTTTAAAACTTTGACCCCTATTATGACCCCTTAAAATTTATTGTTTTGGGCTCAAATCAAGTTAAGTTAGATTCGTCCAAGGAACCTATATCTAAAATTTCAAGTGTTTAGATCCAAAATTGTCGGAGGAGTTCGGTAGAGTTCTCAAAGGTCAAATCGTTGAACTTTGACCCCTTAACAACCAAATTTCTGGCCGAAAACCGATCACAAAGATTTTCCCAAATCTCAGTACTCTCTATATCAAATTTCGAGTCTGTAGACTGAAAATTGACAGTTATTGCATAGGGAAATGTACACAGACAGACACACAGACACGTTCACTTTTATATATAATATATATATATATATATATATATATATATATATATATATAGGTTGTCCCAGTAAAGTGTATACATTCTTTAAATTATCTCAACTTGCTACATGAATACGCTATGCCACATTCCCAAGAGATGTTTAGGAATAAAGAATGGCACTTCCAGCAGAATGGAGCACTTTCCCACTATCATCATGACGTAAGAACATATCTTGATAGTCACCTGTGAAACAGATAGTTAGGACGAAGAGGAAGTATCGAGTACTGTCCACGCTTACCAGATTTGATCTTCCCCATGGGTTTTTTTTTTGAGGGGGTGGGGAGCCATGTTAAACGAGGTTTCACACCACAAAACGAGCTACAATGAATGAGTTGAAAACAACCATTGAAAGAAGATGTGTCAACATACCAATTGAACTAATTATGAACGTTTTTGATTCCATTAGTGAGCGTTGTCAGCTGTTCTTGAACCACAATGGCCAATAATTTGAACACTTTCGATTAACAGCTGGTTTCTATATTTGTTCACAGTATTTTGATGTATGAAACTTTTCTTATAATAAACGTTGGTTTTATGATCATTTAAAGAGTATATACATTTTATTGGGACACCCTGTATATAAGTGTTAGGATGATTAATTAGAATCGGGAATCGGAAAATGGGAACTTTTTGTAGTATCGGAATTGGAAAAATTTGTGCCTATTTTCCGATGCCAAAAACATATTTGTATTTTTTGTTGTATTTTGTTTAAAGCAAAATCTTCCACTGCTAAAGATGAAATAATAAATATCTATTGATTTTTAAGCTACCAGTAAAATTAAAATAGATGGATCCACCCATAACATTTTTTTTTTTTTTTTTTTTTTTTTTTTTTTGCGGTTGAGAAAATATCCGCAGAGTTGCCAACTGTTTTTTTGGTAATCTCTGGTCCCCCCTCGCCAATCTTTCACGAAAAACACCCGTCTAGCTGAATCCACTGCGAAAAATTTCCCCCACTCTTTATCTGTGCCTAAATCAAAACGTGAATTCCATGAACAAAGCTTCTTTCTTAGAACTGCACGCCTGTGGAACTCTGTTCCGTCTGCCTGCTTCCCACCAGACTATAACATGCATGTCTTCAAGTCCGACGTTAACAAATTCCTAATGAACCGCCCCCTTAAGTAAACACTTCATCTAATCTCCACACTAACGTAATGTACTTGCAATAACCCTTATCCCTGAGTGGCTTCCGGGCCTTAATAAGTGGTGATCACTGTGTAAAAAAAAAATATAATCAGGGAAAATAAAAACATAGTTTAATATTTAGAGATTTATAAAGAATCGGAATTGGGAAACTAGTACAGAATTGGTAATTGTATCAGAATTGGGATAAATATTGGAATTGTCCAATCACTTATACAAGGTGTCCAAAAAGTGACTGAATGGTTTTGAACTTGGATTCTTTATTTGAGATGATATCTTTCTGTAATTTTAAAACAATCTGACTAAGATATTGCGAATTTCTTTTTTTTTTTTTTTTAAATGCAAAATTCAAACAATCTTTATTTTTGAAAAATAATGTCTTTTAAATGTTGCCCATTTTCAGCTTTGCATATTTATGCTCTTTCCAAAACATTACTCAAGACAGATTGCAGAATCTCTGGATTTCGATTAAACTCCCTTATTTCCTGATGTTTTTTATTTAATTCTTGCAGGGTTTGTGGTTTAATGTTTCGAGGTTTGCCAGCTCGTGGAATGAAATAAAGGAGTTAAATCACAATCCAAAGATTCTGTAACCTGTCATGAATAATGCTTTGGAAAAACCACAAATATGCGAAGCTAAAAATGGACATTGTTTAAAAGACATTATTTTTCATAAAGATTGTTTGAATTTTGAATTTTTTTTTTTAATTCCTTATGTCTTCGTCAGATTGTGTTCAAATTACAGAAAGATATCATTAAAAATAAAATAAATTATTTAAGTTCAAAACTATTCAGTGACTTTTTGGGCACCCTATATATATATATATATATATATATATATATATATATATATATATATATATCGATAGCGAATATTCAAAAGTGAAATCTATATTTATTTTTCATTCATAATATTTTCTATAATTTCTATTTCTTTTCACCAACTTTTATCCTTTTTAATCCAAAGAAAAATTTTTTTTTTATCTTTTCTGATGAACATATTAACTGTCTCTGATGAGTTGTTTGCTGTTTTTTCACCATTCAATGAAACATGTATCAGATAATAAAATGTTATGAATGAAAAATAAAGATATATTTAGCTTTGGAATGTCCACTACCGATATATATATATATATATATATATATATATATATATATATATATATATATATATATATATGTGTGTGTGTGTGTAAATGCGTTTTAATGAAGCTTAATTAAATGTGCCAATTAGATCAAATCTATATGTATATCATATGTATATAGTTTTATAATGAAAATTATATATTATATTGTATTATATGATATGTATTGTATAATATACATTATATTATATACATTATTAGCAGGGGTACCGGCGTTGCTCGGGTGTGTTGCGGTAAGGGTGGGAATAAAAAGTAGCCCGATGGGGGGGGGGCAGGATGGAGAGGGGGTGTTAAAAAAAAGTGGTAGTAGGCTGGAACCTGTAACGTGAAGGAGGAAAAGAAAGGTGAGGTTAAAAATAAAATGATAGTAGGCAGGCAGGTTCGAACCCATACCGCGAAGGAGGAAAAGAACATGAAAAAAAACCCAAAAAACATTACGTCTTTGCTGTTGCGCCCATCGCCAAACCGGAAGTGGCGAAGGTTTAAATTAAGGCTAGTCAGTTGAAAAGAGGGGATGACTTTCGAAAATATCAGCGTAAAAAGCGACCCCTCCCCGTAGAAAAGTGCCCAGTTGAGGATGCAGGAATTAATGTTTTTAGCCAATTTTTCGATATTTGTCATCCGAAGGGTGAAACTTCAAAACGATATCGATCCGTTGCCTCTGTCGAAAGTTTTAGACAGACATACAAACATACATACATACAGTTAAACAGACAGGTGAGATTTATATTATAGACTATATATACATTATATCATACATACGATTTAAAAAAATTATATTTATTGTATTATATATTATTTATATAGACAGAGAAAAAGAAAAAAGTATTTAATTCCTATATAACAAATTTAAAGAAAATTGTAAAAGATTCGCCCTGGTACAAATCTCCTTGTTTCAATAAAGATTAAATCTTACTCTTTGCGTGCGAGGAAGAAGGATTACAAATTAATTGATACAGTATATATGCATGTACGTATATATAATGCACGTATTCAAGAATCCTTTCTGTTTTCTTAATTTATCGACTTAAAACAGGGCTAATAATATAATGACTACTGAATGTTGATGTTGAAAACAATGCAAATATATTGTCACAGAATCTTCCCACATCTCAAAAATAAAAATAAAAATTTCTAATTAAAAAAAAAAAAACACCCACAAAGATTGAAGAAACATTGGTGTGAATTGTTTGCTTGATTAAAGTGTAAATCTACTTTTCTCTTGTCTTTTAGAAAAAATCTCTTTGAATTAATAAAAGATTTGGGCATTTTCTTTTTTTTTTTTTTTAATACAAAAATCACTCCAAACAAGGCAGGCAGTCACTTCATGTAAGGAGTTAAAAAAAAACAACTTCAAAAAAAAAAAACCTCACGGTAAAAACTAAACAACGGTAAGTATTAGATGAATAGATTCTGACCCAGAAAACCGAAATTCTTCCCCCTTTGTTAGAAACATCGCTCGTGGAATGTGAGGACTAAAGGAAAAAAATAAGGAGAAACGAGAGTTATGAGGCTTCCAAAAGTAAACCTGAAGTTCACTTTCTACTTGTAATTTGGTAAAAAAAAAGTTGTTTGCAAATAATCAACAAAGAATATACGAAATGGAAGATTACTCCTTGCAAATACATGTGGGCAATTGGATTTAAAAAAAAAAAAAAGAAAAAAAGATAATTCGGACTTAGTTTTAAAACCTCCGACTCTAACTGCAGCAAAAACTGCCGACTTTAAAGGTGGTGAATCAGCTAAAAAAAAAAAAAAAAAAAAAAAAAAAAAAAGGAATCCGATTCACGACTGGGGAGTGATAGATGTATTTTTTTTAAAAGAAAAATTTGACTCCAAACTGCTGCCAAAAAATCGAATTTCTAACTCGGTTAAAAACAAAAACATCCAAATATTTCGTTTGACATTGTTTCTGATTTTTTTTTTTTTAGATAAAGGTTGATTATTCATATTTGGATTTTTCAGACTACTGTTTTCATCTTGAGTGTTATTTGCATGTTTCGGTCGATGTAACTTCCGACCTTCTTCAGGTGTATCTTGTCGAATTCGGAGAATCTTCCTGTCACAAGGATTCATGCCATAGTGGATAAAGTACTTGATAAAATTCCATTATAAGCTACACTCTTCTGAAGGTTGAAGTTCCAATCTTCAGGACGGGCAACACTCAAAACATCATTGTGAATTATGACTTTTACTCATACTCTGCATAATGTTTCAGGTCGATTTAATCTCTGACCTTCTTCAGATTTATCTTGTTTAACTCTGGAATCTTGCTGTTAAATTCGGTAATCTGTACGGCTGATGGAACAAGATCATGCTACCCCCATGGATTCACTAACAGGTTCCCTGCGGATTTCTGAGTTTGACAAGATACACCTAAAAAAGTTGGTGCTAATGCAGAGAGTGATCCGCGCGATTTTTTAAATTGTATTTCCAAGTTTAATTAAAGTTTTATGATATTTTTTTTTTATTCAATTGTAATGTTAAAGTACAGAATAGGTACAAAACACTCTCCCCTCCCCATGTTAAGAATGGCTTTTTAAATAATAACGTTATTATTTCAGCACGGATCACTCTCTGCATGAGTACCAGAAGGTTAAAGGTTACACAGACTGAAACATTGTAATAAAAAAAAAAAAATCACTCAAAACAAGAACAGTAGTCCAAAATATCCAAATAATACAATTAATTCTGACTATTTAAAAAATTTATGACTCATAACTCCAGCCCAAATCGAGAGAGAGCGTCCCCAAAAAAACACGTCCAAACCTTCTTACAGACACCAGTCAAGAGAAAAATCATGTCAACTTCCGGTTAGTGACGTCATTTACTTAACACATCAATATAAATACCGAGTGGAAATTTTCTATTCTTAGTCATCTAATTTCTAATGCAAATCTCCTCTTCTTACATAATCACACCTTCCATTTACCGTATTACTACACTGTCAGAGCTGATCACTTTTGCACTAATGGTGCATATTCCTTATCAGTAATATTCATTTTAATTGGAGCGTAAAGATAGTTCTCCAGGTGTAACAGAGCGTGTATAGCGACTATTTGCAAACACCAAGCCATGAGCGAAATGACATCGTAGTAAGTAAAAAAAAAGACTATAAAAAGGAGAGAGAGAGGATGTTAGAGAGAATGATCACGTTAGAGAGGTGGGTGATGTCACAGCCGTAATGGAAAGTCACGCTGTTGGTACAAAAAGAAAGGAGTCATTACTTGTCCTATGTTCCTTGCAATGTAGACTGCATACAACATGTGGGTCCCGAGTGTAAACGTGGGTAATGTTACACGGGTGCAATTGTTTATTCGGGATAGTTGACGGGGTATGAAAATGGCACCAACGAAGATGAGGAAGATAGATTGAAATTCCAGAAATGTTTCAAACATTGCTTTTGAACACGTTAATAATTTGTAAGGGAATTGGAACCAAAAATATTTTCTTGTATAATAATTAGTTTTAATCCCTGATGAATAAACTATATTATAAACAGTTGGGTTTTTTTTTTTTTTTGGTTTTTTTTTTTGTTAAACGGATGTTGAGTGTTTGAGTTATTTAATAGCTTAAATATTAATCCTCGGTATTCTGATCTTGGTTGTTCTTCTCTCAACATTTTGGCCGATGTAACCTTTGATCTTCTTCAAGTACATGTTTTCAAACTTGGGCATCTTTATGTCAAACTTGGTAATCTGTATAGAATTTCGAATTAAAAAAAAAAAAAATATCCATGGTTATAGTTCTTGTTCTGACAGGCATTTCTACCCAGTCATAGCTGATAGAATGAGAACACTCTGCGCTCATGAATTAAATGAATGGTTCAGTCCAAAATTCCATATAAATTGCCAAATTTAGCATAAAGATTTCCAAGTTCGAAAAGTTTCACTATCAATAATTTTCTCAACTCTTTGTCTCTGCCTAGATCTAGATGTGGATTCCATGAACAAAGCTTCTTTCTTGGAACTGCATGCCTGTAGAACTCTGTTCTGTTTTCCTGCTTTCCAACTGACTACAGTATGGTCATCTTCAGGTCCAGTTCTTCATGAGCGTCCCCTTAAGTCGTCCAGTTTGCCAGGTTTCCACTACTAACGATTACTACGACATTTCCCCATTGACCACTGTACACTCATCAACCTTAAGTGGCCTCCGGGTTTTGATAAGTGGTGACTCCTTTGTAAAAAAAGCAAAAAAAAAAACATGAAATAGGTCAGATGTTACGTAAACCAAAGCGTTGTGAAAACAACAACCAAGATGAGAATAGTAATTTTGATAATACAAATTATCCATCCCTCATCTAAAAAAAAAAATTCCAAAACATAATGTTAATCTCCTGTTTTATGACTGCCTAAAGGAAAAGAAATAAAAGGCCAAACAAATTGTACAGCTTTATTCTTTGTTTGTTGTTATCAAGAATAATATTTCATTGTTGTATGCTGATTATAAACTAAACGTTCTTAATAGCATTAGAAGCCAATAATCTCTACAGCCACCATTATTATTCAAATACTATTGGTAGCACTTATCGTTATTCACATACTATTGGTAACACTAATCGTTATTCACAGACTATTGGTAACACTTATCGTCATTCACATACTATTGGTAAAACTTATCGTTATTCACAGACTATTGGTAACACTTATCGTCATTCACATACTATTGGTAACACTAATCGTTATTCACAGACTATTGGTAGCACTTATCGTTATTCACATACTATTGGTACAACTTATCGTTATTCACATACTATTGGTAGCACTTATCGTTATTCAGACTATTGGTAACACTTATCGTTATTCACATACTATTGTTAACACTTATCGTTATTCACAGACTATTGGTAACACTAATCGTTATTTTCAGACTATTGGTAGCACTTATCGTTATTTTCAGACTATTGGTAGCACTTATCGTTATTCACATACTATTGGTAGCACTTATCGTTATTCACAGACTATTGGTAGCACTTATCGTTATTCACATACTATTGGTAACACTTATCGTTATTCACATACTATTGTTAACACTTATCGTTCTTCACAGACTATTGGTAGCACTTATCGTTATTCACATACTATTGGTAAAACTTATCGTTATTCACAGACTATTGGTAACACTTATCGTCATTCACATACTATTGGTAACACTTATCGTTATTCACATACTATTGGTAACACTTATCGTTATTCACAGACTATTGGTAACACTTATCGTTATTCACAGACTATTGGTAACACTTATCGTTATTCACAGACTATTGGTAGCACTTATCGTTATTCACATACTATTGTTAACACTAATCGTTATTCACATACTATTGTTAACACTTATCGTTATTCACATACTATTGGTAACACTTATCGTTATTCACATACTATTGGTAACACTTATCGTTATTTACATACTATTGGTAAAACTTATCGTTATTCACATACTATTGGTAACACTTATCGTTATTCACATACTATTGTTAACACTTATCATTATTCACAGACTATTGGTAACACTTATCGTTATTCACAGACTATTGGTAGCACTTATCATTATTCACATACTATTGTTAACACTTATCGTTATTCACAGACTATTGGTAAAACTTATCGTTATTCACATACTATTAGTAGCACTTATCGTTATTCACATACTATTGGTAGCACTTATCGTTATTCACATACTATTGGTAGCACTTATCGTTATTCACAGACTATTGGTAGCACTTATCGTTATTCACAGACTATTGGTAAAACTTATCGTTATTCACAGACTATTGGTAACACTTATCGTTATTCACAGACTACAGGGTAAACCTATAAATTTGTCACCCTAAAGAGAACAACACTACAGCTTTATTTTAAACTTTTATTGAAAAAATTCTATTCAGTTAACTTGATTATGTAGTAAACCTTACACCTATTCAATGTAGCCACCTTCAGCCTCAATCACTGCATCAATACGAGTCCTGACCTGGGAGCATTCCTTTACCATAAGCGCCAGTGGAAGCTCGGCGAATACTTAGCAGATGGCAGCAATCAGGCTTACTTTGGTCTTGTGGGAGGTCATGTTGGTGATGTTCTTGATGTATGACTAAATGAAGTAATCTAGTAGGTTCAGGTCAGAGAAGGAGGGATGCCAGTGATAGAAGTGTACAAAGTCATAGCACTTCTTCTGAAGCCAAATCTGAGCCTCTTTGGACATTGGTCGATGCTGAGTCTTGCTGCCACACCCAGGGTGTGTCAGCGGCCACCTGATTGTATCCGGGAATCATCACACTCTTCATCACCTTCAGATATACTTTGATGTTGGCTTTATTAAGTGATTAATAAAATGTTTGAAATAAAAATTCTATCTTCTATTATGATATACAAATAATTTTAATTTAAAAAAAAATAGGTGGATATTTATTTTAAACGTATATTATTGTTTATCCAAAAACTAGAAAAGATAGAATAATTAATGCAGGAGTTTGCTTTAATTAACGTTGTAAGCTGATGTTGCCAGTATTGAAAATTTTCTCCAGTGTAACAATTTTCCTAGTCAAAATAACGGAATAAATATTCTTTCTTCCTTTTTTTTTTAAACTGGAGTGGAATACAAATATTTTTATTGTAAAGAACAGGGCGGAAGAATAAAAAGAAAAAAAAATGGCTAGTTAGAATCAATTATTAATTTGTCAGATTCAACGCTACCGATAACGGATTTTGAGAAAAAGAAGAAATAAATATAAATTATAAATAGTGATTTGTTTAAAATTTTTAATAATTGGAGTCCAATGTTTGGGCTTAATTGAGGGTCATCAAATTGGGAATACCAGCTGCAGTGAATTTGGAAGTTACTACTACTACTACTACTACTACTACTCAATATAGTTGAAATTTAACATAGACATCTTTCATGGTAGTATCCACTATCCAACTGACAATCCCACTTATCCTTATTCTCGAGTGGTTTTTTGGCCTTGATAAATGGTGACTCATTAGTATAAAAACATAACTAAAGAAACAAAAATGTATTATTTATTTTTGGATCCTTTGAGATGAGGTTTCATAATTTGTGCATTCATTCTTTTGAGGACTGCCATCCTCATCTTCCTAGTTGTTATTTCACCACATTTCGGCCAACTCATCCTCTGGCCTTAAAGTAATAATTACTGGAGATAAGTTACAAGACTCAGCAGGCCTATCCCATTGCGGTTAATCACAAACAAATTAAAAAAATAATAATAATACCATTTGGTACAGGAACAACTATGGAAACCAGATAAGAACACAAAATTGGATTTATAGGACCATAAAATTAAAACTTGATCACTCTTTGGGGCTCTTGGCACAGTGGATAGAGGTGTTGAGTCTCTGTGGTTCCAGGTGAGCATTGTCTGAAGATAACGGTTTCAATCCTACCCAAACCAGGCTAGAGGATTAGTTGCAACTAATTTATGAAAAGGAAGACTTTAAAATAGCACCAGTCGTTCTACGCTTATCCTACCATTGCTTCCAGTTCTCTTAGTTTTCACTTTGCCACTGAAATTAAAGTAGGCACCGCCAAAACTGGGGGGGCAGGTCAGTACTTTTTGACGGACCGTCTTTTTAAAAATCTACCAAAAATAAGGTAATTATCCGATCAATACGAAATTTTCAGCGATTATTAGGAGAAGAATGAACTTTATAACAGTGTACTTATTTTTCATAGACGATATTTATATATATATTTTTTTTTGCTTACAAAACCCCCCCTTGTTTTGAAGTGGGAACAAATATGCTTAAAATAATCATCTGAAACTGAACAAAACATTGTGTTGTTGTAAGGGACAGAATTATAGATTAAAAAAAAAAAAAAAAATTGTTTGCATACCTTATTTTAACGTCTGAATATCAGAACTTCGATTGTGTTTAATTATCCCGCTTTTGAGTTTTGAAGTGTGAAATTCGGTGAATATGTTGAGTAAAATAATTAATTTAAGTTAAGCAAAACAAAAAAAAATTTTTTTTAATATTTATACGAAAAAAGCCATTTTAAAATTTTTGATAAATAAATTAACAATTTTTTTTTAGCGAGCCGAATAATGCATGACCATTATTAAACAGGGCATGCTTTGAATAATCGATACAAAAAAAAAGAATTCGATAAATGTTGTGCCCTTTGTGTTTAAAATAGCATCATCTTTTTCGATCCCGTTTGAAAACGTTTGCCGCCTTTTGACTACGGTGGACCAAACGCGCTGAAATAATTTTTTTTTATTCTGCTTTAAATTGCCCCCCCCCCATTTTGGGGAGCCTGGCCCCCACACACATACACATTAAAAACCAAACTCATACAAATGGTCACCCATCTGGTACTGGCCAGCCTCAGCTTAATAATACATTGAAATTTTCGTCACTGAAAAATAAGTTTTTTTGGCCTGTTTGGTCTTCCATAGTTTTCTTGTTATAAAACACAAACGTAAACAGAGTCGATCTCGACTCTGCATCGAAGCGAAATATCTGGTTTGGTTAGCTATATGAATAAGTGGAATTATTTGAAATTCAGGTACTTATATTATAATATTTTTGCATATTCTCTTAGAAAATCATCCTAAATATTAGTTAGACAATAAATAAATTAATTAATTATTTCAAAAACCTTTTTTTTTTTAATATTTAAGTACGTTTTTTGTGCAAGACAAAAAATGTCAATTGTTAACTTTTTGGGAAAATTTAACATTTAAAATTTAATTAAAAATAGTAGAAAAAGTTTTAAATTATTCTGTTTTCTATATGATAAAATTCAGGGTTTTATCTTTCTGGAAAAAAAAAGTTACTCAGAAATAATGGATTTTATTAAAAATGTTGTGCCCTTTTTTTTTTGTTGTTGTATAGTGTTCATCTTAGGCGGGCTGAACAGGCTTCTTCCAAATGAGGAAGTGTCAACAGAATATTAAATTCTCTGTCGAATATTAAAGTCTCTGGTCGCCTGTAATGTTTGGTGCATTTTTTGGTCAGGAAGCCAATATCTTCAGATAGCCTAATCTGGTAGCATCAGATGCCCTAAACAGGTGTTACTACTACTCCGGGCCAAACTGGACCCGGGAGCAGTGGTAACTAAGAGGTAACTTCACATGGAACCTCACCACTGGATGTCTTGTCTGTTGGAAGTTTTAGAAGAAATTGAATGCTTTAAGAATTTTTGGGAAGAGATTGAATCACATGGAGGTATTTTTATTACAAAAATGTCTGTGATTTGTGATTTTTTATGTAATTTAGTTTTAAAAAACAACAACAACTTGATTTTGCGGCCATTTTTGGCGGTGCCTAAATTAAAGCAATGCAGGTGGGGATTTACAAATCTTGCTTTACTATACACTCAGAGGGTATCCATTGTCTCTTGAGACAGAAAGAGGCCAACATTAATACTAAGTATCACTGAGGTTATGCGTATTTTTAACTGATTTGTCTGTCTTAGCAATTTCATGTAACAGTTGAATGGATCTTCATGTAAATTTTGCCAAAGATGTATTATCTTTAAGTAACGTCATGTGGCCTTGTGCCATCTAATCTCCTAAACACTCGTGGTAATCATGGCGCTTATTTAAGCACTCTCTGACACTTTTTCACATTACAGAGTAAAGAAATAAGAGAGAAGGAGGAAACATTAATCAAGCTTCTATTTTTTTTTTTCATATCTGTTAAGATTCAAATGACAAACTAAAAGAATAATTTTATGTGAAACAAAGAAAATAATTTTTTTTTTATTAAAACTATATGGGTCTAACCAACATATTTACATTATTGAATAGTATGTTGTTGTTGTTGTTGTTGTTGTATAGTGTTCATCTTAGGCGGGCTGAACAGGCTTCTTCCAAATGAGGAAGTGTCAACAGAATATTAAATTCTCTGTCGAATATTAAAGTCTCTGGTCGCCTGTAATGTTTGGTGCATTTTTTGGTCAGGAAGCCAATATCTTCAGATAGCCTAATCTGGTAGCATCAGATGCCCTAAACAGGTGTTACTACTCCGGGCCAAACTGGACCCGGGAGCAGTGGTAACTAAGAGGTAACTTCACATGGAACCTCACCACTGGATGTCTTGTCTGTTGGAAGTTTTAGAAGAAATTGAATGCTTTAAGAATTTTTGGGAAGAGATGTAATCACATGGAGGTATTTTTATTACAAAAATGTCTGTGATTTGTGAACTTGATGTATGGGGGGGGTGAATTTCAATATAAACAGAATAATAATTCGAGGTGGGATAATTGTACAGGATATATATATATATATATATATATATATATATATATATATATATATATATATATATACATACATACATACACAGCGTGTCCGTAAAGTTACTATACAGTCTTACAAGTTACTATACAGACACCCTGTAATATATTAACAGTACAGTAAGATATTGTATTAAAATATTTATTTGTAGCAAAAGAAATAAAAAGAAATAACACCTTTATGCTTGATTAAATAAACCTGTAAAAAAAATAAATATTAACTATTAATACAAATATAATACAATAAGACTGTATAGTAACTTTACCCTGTAACACCCTGTATATATATATATATTCAAAATTTATAAATCTGTTTCTGAGGCTATGGATCTAGATGGCATTGTCTTCCCTGTAAGAAGTAGCTCTAGGATGACCAGATTTAGACTCATCACAAACACTGATGCTTTTGCATAGTCATTCGAACTATTTCTCATCACATTTCAGTCTGCGGCCAATTTCTTGATTGGATAAGCCCGAAAGGTGGAGATTAATGAGCTCCTGATGATCACCAAGAGAGACTCGAGGTATATGGACTTAATGTTATTTTGTATAACCTAGCAACACTAACAATTACGATTAGAGATGCTAAAAGGTGGATATTTTAAGCTAGTTTTAAGCTCATTTGTTGTTGCGGAATTTCTTTTTGCTTTCTCGATTTGAAGTTAATTTTTTTTAATTGACGTGAACACTAGGATACTTCAATTAAAAGTCAAATATCAACTATAGAGGAATAAAAGGCGAATCAAATGAGATGTAAGGTTGTTTAAACAGTTACATTCAATTTAGCTTAAATTTGCAGGTTTTGAAAAAATAACAAGTATGGACTTTCTTTTTGGCGACACTGCATATATATATATATATATATATATATATATATATATATATATATATATATATAGCTTCTTTCTTAGAACTGCTCGCCTGTGGAACTCTGTTCCGTCTGCCTGCTTCCCATCTGACTACAACTTGCATGTCTTCAAGTCCAACGTTAACAAATTCCTAATGAACCGCCCTCTTAAGTAAACATTTCATCAAATCTCCACACTAATGTACTGTACTTGCAATAACCCTTATCCCTGAGTGGCTTCCGGGCCTTGATAAGTCGTGATCACCGTGTAAAAATATATATATATATATATATATATATATGGGGGGGGGGGGGTTCTGCACCTACAACGCGCGTGGATGTCCTTTCTTCTTCTATGTCAAACTCTCTTTTTTTCTACCTTTTTTGTCCATAGTAGTAGCCGTCGTCATCTCACGACCAGCTAACCATTGTTAGTGTTAGAGGGGTGCTTAGTTGTTCCATCATAACAGAAACAAAAACGTTAAGAGTCCAGGTAATGCAATTACTGTCTTATGAAGCATTTAGCCAACATCCTTTTCTTGTGTGTGTGTGTGTGTGTGTGTGTGTGCATTTTCTTTTAAATAAATGCATGCAAGTTCAGAAGGTATGGAATATTTCCAAATTACTTTACTTACTTGGCCTTTTGGTCAAGATCAAAGTGTAGTATCTGTTCTTCAGATGCTGCAGTGCTGCACTCCATTTCTTGTTCTCTTTCGGTGGAGGAGAAATCCTTCACGACTGAGACAATTTTTATTTTTGTACCTTTTCTCCACGTTAAAAAAAACGACCCTGGTGTCTAACTCTGTCCCGTGGGGAGGCATAGTAAATAGGTACTTTACTTACTTAAGCATGGTCATAATTTCTGAATTTTGTGATTATGCCATGTCTCCCTATGTTTTTGTCTTTGGCGCCTTTCCTTAGACTTTTTCTCTTGACTGATTTTGCTTTTTCTTTCTTTCTTTATTGTCCACTCAGGTTGATTGGCAGTTTCATTATCTACCCCCCCCCGCCACCTCATATGATGTTATTTTCTAAACTTGATTTTCTTCAAACACTGTGTGTCTGACCCTTTACCACCCTTTTACACCTTCACACTGTGACTTGTTCCGCTTCTCTTGTAAATGTCACCTGCCCCCCCCCCCTTTTTTCTTCTCTTAGACTAATCGGGGAAGGGGGTAATGTATTTTGAGTGCTTTTGGTTTTGCCATGAATCATTTCTTTCCCCCTTGTGGTTTTCATTTACCCTCTTATCTCCTCCCTTCTCAACTTGCATTTATCCTTTCCTTTTACATGTAAGTACCTATTTACTATGCCTCCCCACGGGACAGAGTTAGACACCAGGGTCGTTTTTTAACGTGGAGAAAAGGTACAAAAATAAAAATTGTCTCGGTCGTGAAGGATTTCTCCTCCACCGAAAGAGAACAAGAAATAGAAGTGCAGCATCTGAAGAACAGATACTACACTTTTTATTTATTTGCTTCCCCACTGAGCAAATTAGGCAGGAGGCCGTTTTTTTAATGTGGAGATAGGGGGAAGGGGGAGGGAAAGGGGGATCCAGCTCCCGAGTGGAGGGAAGTGGGAGCCGGATTAGAAACTGTTGATATGAAGGGTTGCCCCTTCAGTGACCAAGGTCAGATATGTGGGGTTGCCTCCACATATGGTCTTTGCTAGTCATAGCTGGTCTGTGCTAGTCATAGCTTTGCAGCATCTGCCGGAACAGATGGTATTTATTTGCTCCCCCACCGAGCAAATTAGGTACAAGGTCGATTTTTAATGTGAGGAGTGAAGGGAGGGGGAAGGGGAAAGGGGACCAGCTCCTGAGAGGTGGGAAATGGGAGCTGGTTAAAGGTCAGGCATGTGGGGTTGCCCCCACATCTGGTCTTTGCTAGTCATAGCTGGTCTTTGCTAGTCATAGTCTGGTCTTTGCTTGCAGTATCTGACGGAACAGATGGTATTTATTTGCTCCCCCACCGAGCAAATTAGGCACAAGACCGATTTTTAATGTGAGGAGTGAAGGGAGGGGGAAGGGGAAAAGGGGACCAGCTCCCGAGAGGTGGGAAATGGAAGCTGGTTAAAGGTCAGGCATGTGGGGTTGCCCCCACATCTGGTCTTTGCTAGTCATAGCTTGCAGTATCTGCCGGAACAGATGGTATTTATTTGCTCCCCCACCGAGCAAATTAGGCACAAGGCCAATTTTTAATGTGAGGAGTGAAGGGAGGGGGAAGGGAAAAAGGGGACCAGCTTCCGAGAGGTGGGAAATTGGAGCTGGTTAAAGGTCAGGCATGTGGGGTTGCCCCCACATCTGGTCTTTGCTAGTCATAGCTAGTCATAGCTTGCAGTATCTGCCGGAACAGATGGTATTTATTTGCTCCCCCACTGAGCAAATTAGGCACAAGGCCGTTTTTAATGTGAGGTAAAAACCAGCTCCCCTAAAAGTAGGCAAAAAGGGGGCACTCTGGTTACCAAAAATAATAATTGTCCCAGTATAGAAGGTTTCCCCTCCATTGACTGGTACAAATTATCTAAGTGCAACATCTGCCGGAACAGATGGTATTTATTTGCTCCCCCACTGAGCAAATTAGGCACAAGGCCGTTTTTAATGTGAGGTTAAAACCAGCTCCCCTAAAAGTAGGCAAAAAGGGGGCACTCTGGTTACCAAAAATAATAATTGTCCCAGTATAGAGGGTTTCCCCTCCATTGACTGGTACAAATTATCTTAAGTGCAGCATCTGCCGGAACAGATACTACACTTTGATCTTGTTTATATATTTTATTAAGAAAGAAAAAATTGAACATAAAAAACGTACAAAAAATTCAATTCAACAAAATTAGGCACAAGGCCCTACAAGAAATTGGGAGGGGGAGGGTACAGGGTCTTTTTGACTATGTAACAGATGAGACTTTGAAGTCTTACTCTTGACTGGCAACATTTACCAAAATACCTCAATCACTCTGTGGATCCTAATCTAACTAATAACCCCAGCGTTCAATGTAAAATTTAACTATGTACAATTTGTATATTCATTTCTGTATGTTGTGTGTGCATTTTTTTTTTTTTTTTGTGTGTGTGTGTATGTGTGAGAAAATAAAGTTCGATTTCATTAGAAAGAGTTCTTGAATTAATTGGCATAAAATGTTCGTGGAGTGGGAAAAAACTAATGAAAGTGTTCATTTCAAAAATAAAGAAAAAACTACTAATGTGTTGTTAGTAAGACCCCCCTGTACTATTCTATATGGCTAGATCCCCCACTGTTTTCCGGGGAACCGAAAACAAGCAGAGCATCCCTAATGGGGTTTGGGGAAGTCGCCTTAATGGAGGTGGGAGAAAATAAAGCAACGGATGGAGGGGGTAGGAAGGTGACCTCTGAGTGGGGGGGGGGGTGACCGGGGGATCAGAAAATAAACATGAGGAGCAGGGGGGTTGGGCAGACTCAGAGGTTCTCTAATACCAAAAAATAAAATCAGGAACAGGATCTCATTTGTACCACCAGTCAAGAGTTACTTTACTGAACTTATAATGCTAACCTAGGCGGGATGGGTTCCGTAGGACCCAGCACCGCCCATGCCATGCCTAAGGAGGGAACACGTATTGAAACTTGGCTCCTCGACGGATGCACAAACTAGTGCTGTGCACCCACCTCTTGTCAAATACCACTCTAGGCAACCTCTTCCAATCGCATCTGATCTTTACTTTAAGCAAATGTTTAAAGTAAACGATCAGATCCCGATCAGGAACAGATGTCCCTTCGTGGACCAACTTGAGGCGCGTGATCCAAATGGTCATGCGCGCTACTGCTAGGATCGCCAGGAAAACCAAACTTTCCTCCCTGGGGAACGGTGGCTCCATGTTGTACACAAAAGTTCCTACGTCGAGATCGAGCAGACACTCGGCATCGATGCGAGCTGTTACCCCCTCGACGTACTTTAATAGGGGCTGTATCCGGCTGCAACTAAAAAACGCGTGCTCGATTGTTTCGGGCTCGCGTTCGTCACAGCACGGACAGAAGCGACTGGTATGTTCTTTATACCGGAAAAGTACATCGAAGAGGGGCAGCGCATTTCGGACCAGTCGCCAAGTCAGGGAGAATTCCGAGTTATTCAGAATCTCCCGTCCCGGCGCCCAACACCATTGAGAACGGACAACCTCCATCGACCATCCCATCCGCCTACAAAGTGGATCCTTCGCGGTCCCCTCCACTAAATCCCGATACAGTTTCTTCCTTGGCTGATCGAGGACATTGGTCCCCGGCAAAGCTCTAAGAGCGGTTCGGCATTCGGAGAAGAACTTGGACTCTCCCTTCGGTCTACGACGACCTTCTACCGAAGGGTTGGGTTTGAGATTGGGAAACGAGTTCTCAACCACAGGGACCCAAGGAGCGTCTCCTTCAAGTGAACGACTCAGGAAAGCCAATCTCTCGGCGTTTCTATGACACAAGAGACTGGGCTGACCCAGGCCTCCCTCGCTCGGATTTTGAACACAGACCTCTCTGCAGACATAATGCTTACCCTCGTTCCACAAAAGTGAATCGAGGCGCCCTTGTAAGCGGGTTAGTCGTTCTGCAGGGAGAGGAAGTACAGACAAACGGTAAAGGATGAGCGGAAAGACGTATGTAGCACACGCCTCCGCCCGACCCTTCAAGGACAATTTCCTTCCAATCCAAGTCTTTACTGACGATTTGACCTTAGACTGTACTTCCGACCAATTCTTTTCCAGCTGAAGTCCCGGTCCAAACCAGACACCGAGAATGCGGACCGGTCCATCGGTCCAGCTGAAAATACCTGGAAGCGAGTTTACCCCGGTCCAGGCCCCCAACCGCAGGCCAACAGACTTGCTACGGTTGAAGATGGCCCCTGTTACTTCTTCGTATCGAGCGAGCGCCTCGACCACCGCTTGAACGTCCGTGAGGCAAGACACGAACACGGTGACGTCATCGGCGAACGCGTGCCTCCAGGGAGAGCTATTCCGCGCAGGACTGGTGTAGCCGCCTCGTCCCTTAACTTGCGAAGGAGGGGTTCCAACGCCAGGACATACAACAGAGGCGACAGCGGACAACCCTGTCGCACCGACCGAGAGACAGCGAATGACTCCGACAGCTTACCGTTGATCTGCACCGCTACCGTCGGCCTGTCATACAGAACAAAGATCCACTTGCGGAAGTCCGGATTAAATCCGGCGGCCTCTAGCACAGATCCTAGGAACCGATGGTCGACCCTATCGAATGCCTTGGACTGATCCAAACTGATCAGCGCGGCTTCGGCGTCGTCTTCTGTCCCCTCTATGATCGAGCGTATCAAGTGCAAATTGTCTTGAATCGATCTCCCCTTCACAGCATAAGTCTGGTCCGGTTCGATCAAGTCAGTGATGACAACCTGCAAGCGATTCGCAAGAATCTTTGCCAAAATCTTTAACTCTGTGTTTAGCAGAGTCAAGGGCCTAAAATCATCAAAGTTTTCCCTCCCACCATGCCGTTGACCTTTCCTCAGCAATGTGATCACACCCTTGGTCACCTGTCCAGGGATGGAACCCTGGGCAAACCAATGGTTGAACATATCCTTCAGAATAGGGACCAACATGGGCGATAGCCTCAAGTAAAACTCGTAGGGTAAACCATCAAGCCCCGGGGATTTGTTATAGCCGACCTGCTTCAACGCAGTAATGACCTCATGTTCAGTAATAAGACCATCACAGCTAGCCGCCCGAGCCGCCGTGAGGCGGGGCGAGTCAGCCAAATAGCTGCCAAACTCATCAACCCTGAGTCCGGGTAGTTGGGTGAAGCGCACCGATAGATGCTCCCGAAACCCCTCGCAGATCTCCCGAGTCGATACTAAGGGGTGTCCTTCCAGGTTATGTACTTTACGAATGTACCCATCCGAACCGCGCCTTAAAGCAGCCTTACGCTCAACAGCGTCAACATTCACAGCCTCGTTAGAAACTTTGTTTAACCTAGCCCTAACTACTTGACCTTCATACCGCTTGCTAGCCAAGCGGTTGAGATCTTGTTTAGCTAGTGCTAACTCTAGGGGGTCCCCCCCCTCCACCGCCCGGGTCAGCTTATCCTCTAAACGCTTCTTTGCCTTAGCCTTATCTATCGCGAGGCGTTGGCTATACTGGACAGAGAAGCGCCTAATTTTGGCCTTGAGACTAACCCACCACTTACTCCCTGTAACCGCCCCCACTAAAGCCCGCTGAATTAGCTCAGTGACTTTCAACCGGTAGTCCTCCAGCTCCAACAAGGTGCTGTTGAACTTCCAGTATCCGGCCAGTTTAGGCCTAGCACTTAAGTTCAAACGGGCCATAACAAGTTTATGGTCCGAGTGTCCTAGCAAGTGGAACGTGGGGCAAGATAGGAAGTCTACATCGCCTCTTCTAACTAACATCCGATCCAAGTAAGTGCTTGGATGGGAAGGCACTACAGGATGCCACGTCCACATCTCCCGCCCCGGATGATCCAGACGAAATCTGTCGACGAGATCGCACGAGGCCATCAGGTCAGACAGACTGCTGTCACACCACGCCGACCCGCTAGTCCCCCCGACCTTATCTATTTTGGGATCAAGGATTGCATTCCAATCCCCCATTAAAACTAACCGTTCCGGATCCACTAAGAAGCCCTCCAACCGTCGAAAAAAGGTTGCCCTCTCTACAGCAGCATTGGGAGCATAAACAGCAACAATCCGAAAAACACTACAATTAACAGCAACATCAACAACAAGCGCCCGCCCGTCCTCGCCTGCGTGAACAACATTCACCGACGCTGACAGGGTGCGACTCACTAGCAAGGAGATTCCACGACTATAGGTATTGCCATATGCTGAGTAGACATCGTAATCGTTTACCAGCACCTGACAATCCGCGTCACAAACAAAGTGGGTCTCCTGGATAGCGGCAATATCTACCTTGAGGGACACCAAGTCTCTCACAACGCGCGAGGCCTTGCTTCGACACCTGATGCCTCTCACATTCAATGTAGCCAAGCTCAAAGACATGATCACTTACCTCAAGCACTGTCACAGACGGGTCTGAAATCCTGGGCAGTGAGGACATGGCAGGCCTGGCCAAGGCTGCCGGTAAGTAAATCCGATGAAGGTGATCCATCCTTGGCCACGCCCCCCACGTCCAGGGGGAAGGTTAGTTTGAGTGCCCTGTATAGCGATGGGTGTACATACATGGGGATTCTACCCTCACATTTAAAGAAAATGTTGGTCAGTGAAGGATGGTCCCTATCCACCAGCTGCTGGCCTGGGATCGCATTCTTCGCTGCCTTAATCATTGCCCACATTCCTCCAGTCCTACCGTCCTTGTTGACCCTAACGAAAGTGGTCAACAAGGGAGCGTCCTTGAATTTAGTGGGGTCTGTTACTAGGTCTCCACCGACTTTTTCAAAGTTTTTGAGTTTATTGTACCGGACCTTCTGTTGTCCTTTAAGGTCCGGAGCCGGTTGGAGAGGGTCTGTTTCACAAATCCTGCTTCCTGGCAGGAAGGGGAGCTTTTTGGTCCGTTCAGTGCGGACTTTGGGAGTGGGGGAGGGGACCTCTTTTGGTTGATGGGGAGGCTGAGCGCTTGGGGAGGGGGTAGCCTGCTCGTTTTCTTCTATTAGGCTCCTGTCACGGGATGAGGGGCGGGAAGAGTTTCTTGGGGCCTTTATAGGAGAGGGGGAAGGTTGTTCGGGTTGCTGGGGTGTTGGGATCACAGGGGGATCATCCTGTGTTGTTGTTGCGAGGGAGTCCTTCTCAGTCTCAGTGGGGGTAGGAGGGTTTGCGCGTGTCTTGCGGCTTTTCCTCCTCCTGGCCCTCCTGATCTCTGTTGCGCTCAGGGCCATAGAGACTGTTGTTGTCCCTTCCTCTGCCTCTGACGCGGCCTCCTCCTCAGATTCTGGTAGTTTCCTCTTGTTTGATGAGGAGGGTGTCTGTGTGTCCATTTTCTCCGTCTCGCTCTTCGGTTGTTCTTGGTCTTGGGTGACTGTCTGCAAGGATGGCTGTTTGTTGATCTTGCCTTTCTTTACGACCGTCACCCAGCCTGTCGGTGCCTCTGGAGGATTTGCGGCCGGCGCGGGAGCAGCGGCTTGATTTGTTGTCACGCTTGTTCCCGCCGCTTTTGTGGGCTTCTTCCCTCCATTCCTCTTTGGACAGTCCTTCGCCATATGCCCTTGTTGTGTGCACAGCCAGCAATGAGGCCTCCTCCCTTCCACTATAAGGGAGAGTGTCCACTCTCCGAACTTGAGTGTGGCTGGGATGGCGTAGAATCCAGCCTTGTCCAGGACCATCTGTACTTTGTAGTCCCCGGTCATGATGTTTCTTAATCCGCGGACCGGGGTGACTTCCTCTACGTCTCCATACTGGCTTAGGATAGCCCCCAATTGTTTGGCCTCCATATAGCAGGGGACGTTTAGAGCAGAAACATTTGCTCTCCTCTTGTTCATATAGATGGGTTGGAGCTTTATGTTCCTGCTCTGATGGCAGGTCCTGGACAGCCTGACTGCGTCTTCGGAGGTGGGGAGCAGAACATCCCACTGTGCGTAACTCCTTCTACAGATGTAGTTGGCGGGAATGTTCTGCTCCAGCAACACGTTCATCATGGTGTCCTTGTTGACGCCCGTCAGACCCCTTGTCTTGGTGTCTGAAGTTATCAGCGAGAGCACTCTTTTCTCCAGAACTTCCACTTGACCCGGGAGGGGTTGGATGTTGTTCCCCTGGGTATACTCCTTGTAAGTGGAGTCGAAGAGTGCTCTGTAGTCTTCGGGCGTCAACTTCCCTTGCTGCTCTTTGGGGCCCCATGCCGGTCCTCCATCCTGGTGGGTGTCAGCTGGACTCGGGTTGGGGGGCGTAGCTGGTGTTGTGGGGCTCTCCATTGTCATGGGCATTTTTGGTTTCGGAACGGGGCCGTTACCAGGCAAAGTAGGCCATTGTGTCTTTGGTGTTGTTTCGTCCTGGCTTGGTTTGCTCTCCGGGCCGCTCCCCTTTCTTATTTTCTTCCTTTGCTGGGTGGCTGTCCCCTTGGGGGATGGAGGTGTCTCCCCTTCTGGTGCCGTGTTCCCAGCTGGAGCCTTGGTGGGTACTGTCAAGGGTGTCTCTCCTTCCAACTTGCTTTTGTTACCACTGGGCGGAGAGTCACCCCTTTTCCGTATTTGGTCCTCTTGGGGAGTGTTGGGGGGCCAATCACTGTTTTCCCCGCCGAATAGTGAGCAGATGGAGGCTATTACGTCTTCATCCAGCGCCTCGGTTTGGTCCGCGGTGCTGTTTTCCTCCTTTTCTGTTGGGGAGTCGCCCTTTGGGGGAGCGGGGGATGGGTTCCCCGGTCTTCCTCCCTTGGTTCTGCCGTCCTGGGGTGCAGCTGGTTGGCTGGGTTCTGCACTTTCCCCAGCTATTGACTTAACGGCAGCTTTTTCCGCTGGGTTGCCCTCGTGGGGAGCGGTTGCAGGTGCTTTTCGGGGGGTCGCCGCGGGCTGCGGCCCTACCCTCCCGCTTTCTTCCAAGGTCGCCGCGCGCCGGGGCCCTACCTTGTTTCCTGGCGCCGTCTCGCCGGGAGATGCATCAGCTCCCTCACATAGGGAGTCGTTAGCAGTTGAGATGCTGCGCATTTGGGGTGACGTACCCCTCCTGCCTGGCATCGTGGCGGTTGCACTGGCCGCTGGCGCGGACCAAAGTGTAGTGGGGGGAAAAGAAAACCCAGGGGAATGGAGGGGGAGGAGGGGACTTTGAAGAAATTAGAGTTTTTGACTTCCCCTCACGGGGATGTCGGGTTAGCAGCTCAGATCCCCCCGTGAGGGGGGAGAGCAGAGAAGAAAGACGCAGTGGGTGCTAGCGGGTCAGAGTGCCGCGTCGCAATTAAGAGAGAGAGGGGATAGGCATCCCTGCCCACAGAGGGGAGCAGAAACGAAGCACCCGCCCTACCCCACGTCACCCTACCCACTAACTTACCCCAACGGAAGCGAGAAAGAGAACCCTGTCTGCTCGATCCACTGGGAGAGCAGCGAAGATAGACAAAGTTTGGGCCTGGCAGGTCAGAGTGCTACTCAGGCAATTAAGTGTGGAGAAATTAGACCATCCCCTGTCTCTAGAGGGAAGAGACCGGAACGAAGAAAAAACGCATGCAAAAAAACAACAAAAGCAGGTCTCAACTACCAGCTAGTGGTGCTGATCCCGAGATTCCAGTCTCCCAAAAAAGGGGATCGGTTTCCGGGTCCAAGCTCCCACAAATGTGGAGTCGGTCCTTTAGGTCCTGACTCCCCAAAGGAGGGGGTCGGTCCTTGCTAACCAAGGTTAGTATGAAAACACCTTAACCTAGCCCGAAAGCCCGGTGGCGAAAGTTTAGTAACTGAGAGAACAGATGGTATTTATTTGCTCCCCCACCGAGCAAATTAGGCACAAGGCCGATTTTTAATGTGAGGAGTGAAGGGAGGGGGAAGGGAAAAAGGGGACCAGCTCCCGAGAGGTGGGAAATGGGAGCTGGTTAAAGGTCAGGCATGTGGGGTTGCCCCCACATCTGGTCTTTGCTAGTCATAGCTTGCAGTATCTGCCGGAACAGATACTACACTTTGATCTTGTCCCGAAAGCCAAGAGAAGTAGGTTTGTGTAAAGTATATGACATTAAGGACGTTCAATTAGAATGTGGAATATATCTACATTTGAATTTCGATCTAGAGTTTTTTAATGATAAGCCACACTAGGTAAGCTTTAGCGAATTAGAGGAGCAGAAAATGGACTTTGGGTTTACTTTGGGTAGCTATGTAAATCTCGCTTCCCTTATTTTTGCTTTTAGTCCTCACATTCCTTTAGTGATGTTTCTGACAAAGAGGGAAGAATTGCTGTTTTCTGAGTCGGAATCTGTCCATCTAACACTTATAGTTGTATAAATAACATTTATAGTTTTGATAGTAGGATTTTGCACCACCACCACCCCCCGACAAAAGGAGGGTGGACCTGTAAATTCACCCTTGTCCGTTCGTCCGTTCATACTTTTCTTGTATTTTAAAAAATTTTGCACAAACATTAAACATGATATGAGTAAAATGTAAAAGAACGGATTTTCCGGGAAAACTCCAGTTTCCCTCTTAGAGGTTCCTTTCGTGTTAAAATGGCTAAAATTGACACTTTTGTGCTTATTCAAAAAAAAAATTGATGCCTTGGATTTTTATAAAACTTTCTGAAAAATTGTAACTAACTGATTTCTATATAATTTTGTTTGTCTATACTTCGCAATAACTCTTGAGTGTGCCCCAGGGGCTCTTTTTGGGCTAATAAAAACACTCCATTTTTCGGACTATTTTACCATATTTGTCCAAAATTTTCTGTGTATGTCTATTTAGCAGTTTTGTATGGCGCTGAACTCAAATTTAAATATGTTAAGGCCTTGGGGACTTTTGGGGCTAAATGGGAAAGGGCAAATGATGGACTTAGTCGTTTTTTTTTTTTTTTTTTTTTTTTTTTGCATGGTGCAGAACTCAAATTTACATATGTTAAGGCTTAAAACTACACTGTTTGTTCATTTTCATCAGGATTTGACATCCCTTGGGGACTTTTGGAGCTAAATGGGGGTGGGGCAAATACTGAACTTAGTCATAATTTTTATGCCTCATTCACTGTGCACTCACGGAGGACCATGCATGCTTCACTTTTTTTATTATTATTTATTTATTTATTTTTTTTTTTTTTTTTACATCAAATCGCTTTAAACTTTGTCTAGAGCGATTGACATAAAAAAAATGTGCATTTAAATTCAAATACTAGTATCTTTCTAGTTCCAAGGATAAAAAATCAGTTTTTTAAAACTTTGAACATTTTTATCGATGTTTTAGACAAAATTATTAGCAATTTAGAAGAAAAGATTTTAAGTTAAGTCAGTATGTCTGCTGATTGTTGAGTCATGGTGTAGCTCTGTCCTCTCAAAGTGCTTAGATTTTTTTTATTGGAAATTGTGTTTATGTAAATTTTGTTATTTCTTTCATATTATTATTTCTTTCTTTTTATGTATTTCAAGACCTGACGCGGAAAAATACCATTTTTATTTTTATTCTTTGTTTGTTTGTACATAATTTTTTTTTTTTAATTCTGAAACTGCATTTTGAGCAAACCGCCATTGACGAATGAACTGATTAAAGTCGATTGGCAGCCATTTTTGTTTTTGTTTTATTCTGACGTCTGTTTTCTAAGTAGTAAAAAAAAATTTTTTTTTTTAAATCATGATATTTTCTTTGTCATCATTTAAATCACTCACTAGCTTTTAAATTAGTTTTAAACCGCACGAGTTTTAAATAATGGTCAACAAATAATTGACTGAAACATTTAAAGAAGAAAAAATTACTCCTTTTGTATCCACCAAAAAATATGCGGAAAAAATGTAACGAGCAAAATGCTCATACGTTAACAATAAATGAAAACGATACTCACAAAACGAAGACAGATTTATAGTTATTGCAACCAAATGGACGACTAAATCACAAAGTCATTTTGTTGATACTTTTTATTTGTGCATTCTTTTTGCAGACTGTTATCCTCATCTTTATAGTTGTTACTGTTTCACCACGTTTCAGCCAACTCATCCTCTGGCATTCCTATCCTGTTGCGGTTAATCACTTGAAGAAGGTGATTAACCGCAACTGGATAGGAATGCTAAATCTTGTTACTGTATCCCCAGTAATTACTGCCTTCCATAGTTGTTGTTGTCTCACCACGTTTTGGCCAACTAATCCTGTAGCCTGCTTTGGGTAGGACTGAAACCGCCATCTTCAGACAATGCTCACCTGGAACCGTAAAGACTCTATGTTTCTATCCACTAGGCCATAGCCTTCAAAGGGTGATCAAGGTTGGATTTTATGGTCTTATAAATCCAATTTTGTTTTCTTATCCGGTTTTCCATTGTCGAGTTCATACTGTATATTTTTTGTTTGTTATTTTTAGAATCCATGAGATGAGGTTTCATAATTTTTTTTTTAGTTTTTTTTTTTTTTTTACACCTTTGTTGAATTAAAATAAAATTAAGAACATTCTAATAAGACAGAGATTTTTATTTTTTCCAAATTTTTAATTTTCATAACAAAAGGTATTCACGTCCAATGCATTTACGGCTATTTTTAGAGAAATCCTTTGGAAAAATTTAGGGAATTCTTGAATAATCTCCCCTTTCTGAACTAGCATTGTCTCCCCTTCTAATGTACGGTATTCAAACTGAAACTGAAAATGCTCTCATGTGACAGTAGTGTACACGTCCCTATAGTTCTGACTAATTTTCATATGTTTATTGTTACCTGTATGTGCCTGAAAAAAGAAATTTATTGCAAAGAAATACTTTACTTGCCATAAAGTTGTTTTCTTTTATGTACCTACTATCAAGCAAAATAAAAGTTAATTATAAAAATAAATTCCTCCAAATCATCTTCACAAAACCTGATGGAGGATTGCTGTTTGCCAAAGCAAAAAGGACTTAAATATAACAAAACAATTCAATAATTAAAGGATTATGCAAAAAGGTTTTAATAAAGGCAGCTTTTCTCAGTATATAATGGAGAAGGGGTTAAATCCGATGTTTTCATTGGCCGAAGCTGACTAGAGATTTTATATAAAAAAAAAAAAAAAAAAAGCTCCAGCCAATGAGAATGTTCCATTTAACCTCCTCTCCACTATATAATTATAATTTTATTACAATGTCAATATACGTTACATAAAACTATCAAGGTGGCCATTTGTACGATCTAGTCTCAAATTTTTGGAGCTGTAGGAGCCAGTATGATGGAAAAGTATTTGAAATCGGTAATGAGGTTGGTGCATCATGAAAAATTAGTCTCAGTGCATAAAAATAATGTATTTTAGGACTTTTTGTTTTAATGGAATTTGCTCCAGACAAGGCAAGAAGCCATTTTATGTACGGAGCTAAAATAAAAAATAAATAAATCACACTTCAAGATCAGAAACTAGCAAAAATAAGATTCAAACCAAGAAAACAGCAATTCTTCCCCCTTTGTCTGTAACATTGTTTATGGAATGTGAGAACTAAAGGGCAAAATAAAGGAAAATGGTAGTTTATTGAATCAAATTATAATATCTAACATTGTATTTTTTAGACTAGTGTTATGCTTTTCACTCTCATAAAATAATCGTTTGTGAGAGTCTGTTGATCTGTCAGCGATCATTTTTTTCTTTTCAAATAACTTCAGAAGCAGGACAGGGTTCGCACAGGCTTGAAAAGTCCTTAAATTTAGAATTTTGACTTGAAAAGGCCGGGTGTTTGGAGGGTGTATGTTGAGCAAAAATTTAAAAAAAAAAAAAAAGAAAAGCGGTCAATTTTTTTAACTTTGACCCCTATTATGACCCCTTAACATTTGTTTTGGACTCAAATCAAGTTAGATCCATGCCCAAGGAACCTATATCTAAAATTTCAAGTGTTTAGACCCAAAATTGTCGCAGGAGTTTGATAGAGTTCTCAAAGGTCAAATCGTTGAACTTTGACCCCTTAACAGCCAAATTTCTGGCCAAAAATGGATTACAAAGATTTTCCCAAATCTCAGTACCCTGTATATCAAATTTTGAGTTTGTAGATTAAAAATTGACAGAGTTATTGCGTAGGGAAATGTACACAGACACACACACATAGACAGACAGGCATTTTTACTTTTATAGATATATAGATTTCTCTCACTTTCACTCAAAATTTTTATTTTTATTTTTTTTACATAGGCATCACTACTTATCAAGGCCCAGAGGCTACGGGTTACAGAGTGTACAGTAGTCAATTGGACAATATAGTAATCGTTAGTAATGGAAATTCGGTAAATTTGTTAACTTAAGTGGAACGGCTTATCAAGAACTTATTTACGTTGGACTTGAAGACAATCATATTGTAGTCAGCTTAAAAGCAGGCAAACGGAAGACAGTTCGACAGGCGTGCAGTTCTAAGAAAAGAAACTTTGTTCATGGAATCTACGTTTAGCTTTAGGCACAGATAAAGAGTGGCGGAAATTATTGATAGTGTTTGCTAACGAGTGTTTCTTTCTGTTGTATTTTTATTTTTGGGTTTTATATTTTTTTATTTATTTTATAATTTCAAAAGAAAAACTATTGTCTCTTATATGGTTCTCTCTTTCCTTCTGTTTTGTCAATATCATCACGTGGACCTCTTCGCTATAATGTTTGCACGTAATGTACTGTCTAACTCGGTTGCTATCTCCTGCACTCATTTGTGAAAACATAGTGTTAACCAAGTTTTAGTTGAACACCAACCCCTGGTAACCTGCAAATTAAAAGAAATTTAGAGGAAGTGGTTCAGTTCTAGGAAATACACCCTTTCAGCCTTTGCTTTCTCTCTTAGGTTAGTTTATAGCTAATCGCCTGAGGCGTCCCTGCTGGTGAATGTCGATGGGGCTGTTTAGGTACGTTATATAGGCCAGGGTGTAATTCATCTAGTCTGTTGGCTTTTCAAAACTCCTCCTGACCATGTACCTAACCTCCTGCAGAGAAGGTAAATAAACACATCTTGTCATAGTGCAAAAAGTTTTTTTATTTTATTTAGTTTCTTTATGGATATCACTCCAGACAAGGCATGAAGCCACTTGATGTAAGGAGATTTAAAAAATGTCACTTCAACTAGCCAACGATAAATGTTGTTTTTCTGTTGTTGTAGTTGATAGATTCCAACCCAGAAAATGGCAATTCTTCCCCCTTTGTTAGAAGCATTGTTTATGGAATGTGAGGACTAAATGACAAAATAAAGGAAGTGAGAGTTATGAGCCTGCTGAAAGTAAACCCACTTTCTACTCTCTTTTTTAATCCAAACATAATTGCCATCTTGGGACATTTTTTATCTGAAAATGGGAAGAAGAATTACTTTTTGTGACAGGAGGTTTCTCCTTAATATCAAATTAAAATATCAAATTATTGGATTAACAGAATGTCATTTTCGAACAGTAAAGATTTTCTAAAGCCATTCCTCATTTATGTTTCTGAATTTTTTAAAGATTTTTTTTTTTGTTAATCCTGGTCTTCTGGTCGAGATTCCTCAGTTCTTCTTTGGTACAAATTATAAACGGTCTTACTAGTGACACTGTCCCCGTCTTTTAATTAGGTTTCTACTATAATAGTTTAGTTTCGAGGAGTTTTCTTGTTCTTCTGAGGTATTGCTTTCTAATTTTCTTTTTCATTTCTGTTGTTTTGATGGTATCTGCTTCCAGAACTCCCAGCTGCATGTTTACCTAGCGCTCTCATCTTTGTTTGATTGGGCAGTACCATACCTTCTGTTGTTTCCAGTTTTCCCCTCTTCATAATCAGCAGTGCGCACTTTTTCATGCTGAATTCTATTTGGATACCTTGGCTGAAGATTTTGGTTGTGTTTATTAGTATCTTTAGTTCTGTCTTTGATGGTTAACAGTTTCAGGTCATCCATGAACATTAGGTGGTTTGTTCTTCATTTGTATTAGTGAACTTGTATCTAGCTTAGCATTTTCTTAGTATAATAATATTATTATTATTATTATTAGCAGCAGCAGTAGTAGTAGTAGTAGTAGTAGTAGTAGTATTTGCGGTAGAGAAACTTAAAAGGCAATTATAATTAGGTTTTTGCATTTTTAAAACCCTATAAAAATTTGTCAAAAAATTTTTTTAAGTTGAGTCATTAAGTCAGATGTTCAGGTGGAGAATGGTTGGGTTTTGGCAGAGGAGTGGGAAGGAGGGGGGGAACATTTTCCAGGTATTCTTGCTTAACAATTTTCTCCAAATGAATTTAGGAAAGCTTTAAAAAAAATAATTAAGATTTTTATTTTCGCATAACCTGTTTTTATTAGAAAACCCGGATAAAGTTATTTTTTTGTGTTGATTTACAATGTAGCAATCCTCCATGCTATGTTCATGGCATTCTCTACTACAGATTACTTTATCGCTGTTTACTAATATGGGGGCACTTTGGTGATTTTCTCATCAGTAGGGAGATGTGATCTTGAATGGGTTTTACACTCACCGGACCTCAACCCCTCTGATTTTTATCTGTAACTAGCCTGGGTGCCTAGCTTTGTCTAGGTGTTTGAAGGTGTGTGTTGAGCAAAAAAAAAAAAAAAAAAAAGGCAGTAGGCAGGCTCGAACCCGTGAATGTGGAGAGAGATGTTAAACAAAAAAAAATGGCAATAGCGTGGGGAGGGAGTCAAAACAACAGTAGACAGCCAAGGTGAAGAGAGGTGTTAAAAAAAAAAAAAAAAGTTGTAGTAGTCAGGCAGGCTCGAACCCATGACATGACCCTTTATCTCACAGAAGAGATGTTGCGAGTTTGTCTCTGATGTATCGTTATTTTCATGGAAAGTGTTCAACTGAGCTTCAATCTATGATCCCCCCTCGCCAAACTTTCACAAGAAACACTCGTCTAGCTGTAAACACTATCAATAATTCCCCCCACTCTTTATCTGTGCCTAAACCTAAACGTAGATTCCATGAACAAAGCTTTTTTCTTAGAACTGCACGCCTGTGGAATTGTCTTCCGTTTTCCTGCTTTCCGGCTGACTACAATATGGTTGTCTTCAAATCTAACGTAAATAAGTTCTTGATGAGCCGTTCCATATAAGTTATCAACTTTACCAAATTTTCATTACTAATGATTACTATAATGTCCAATTTCTACTGTACACTCTTTAACCCTTATCCTTGAGTGGCCTCTTGGCCTTGATAATGTGGTGATGCCTATGTAAAAAAAAAAAAAAAAAAAAAAAATGACACGAAAGCGGAAAAGAAAGTGAAAGAAAATCTGATGTCTTAGCCGATGTCTCCATGATGCGACCGGAAGTCAAGTGTTGAAATTAACCGAAGTCAATCCAACGGTGACGATGACTTACTAAAATCTTGGCAAAAAAAATGGACCCCTCCTTGTACAAAATGGCCGAGTTTAGGGTGAAGGAATTAATGTTTTTGACGAATTTTTTTAATATTTGTCATCTGAGATGTCAAACTTCAAAATGATACCGATCTTGTCAGGATCCGTCGCCTCTGTCGAAAGTTTTTGCGAGACATACAAACAAAATACATATATCTATATATATATAAAAGGGAAAATGTGTGTATGTATGTTCGCTTTTTGTGTATGTCCAAGAAAGGCTTTTTTCCGAGAAGCGGTCGGTCAGCTCACAACTTCTTAAAACTTTTTATATCACATATAAATCATAATATCTACGAGTTAACAGCGGAGGTCGGCTGTCTATTTAATTTGCTCGGCTTCGAAAAGATAAATATTCAACATTTTTCGCTTGCTACATTGTGGATTAGGCTTTTCCGTATAATAAAAGCTACACTAATTCTGGTGGTATTTTTCTGGTCGTGACCGCCAGAAATGTCCGAAAGCAATCAGATTTAATCAATGTGAAAATATTTTCCTTATATCATATTGCTATTCAATTTGGACAATCCCATTTTTATGGGGAGCTGCCCCCCCCAACATCTTCGGAAAATAAAAATAAAAAAGCGTTCCCACAGTAAATGAAATACTACCCCGCAGTCAAAGTTGACCTCATTAAGTCATTAAAACGTGCACCTGCCAATTCTAAATAGTTAAAGAAATTCAAACGTGTTTCCGTTAGTATTTTCCAGTGGTCCAATGGTTAACGTCGCACGTTTTTTTTTTCACACTTTAATTTCCAACTTTGCCTCAAGGGTTCGGGTTCGATCCTCATACTTACCTACCAAGACTTTTTTTTATTTTAACCCCCCCCCCCCCCGGGTTTGATTTACCCAAAACCACACACACCTCCAAACACCCGAGCAACACCAGGTACCCCCCGCTAGTTTAAACAGACAGGTGAGATTTATATTATAGATGTTACCTCAAAGATAATGTTTATGAAAACACTTGCCAAATTATTCCTGAACTAAAGGGGACCATCGCAATCCAAACCAGAATAGTGCCGAGAGAGGAGTATGTCAGAGTTTTTGATAATTTTGTACGTTGCATCCTGGTGGGTTTATCATTGAACAGCAATAAAACAAAAACTGCTAGACATTTATGATTGGAAATGGTGAACAAGTCAGGCACAGACTGAAATTTATTTGCAACAAATATGATTGAATTGCAGAAAGAATCGTGAATTTTATTAAGAATTCAATGGATGGCATTTAATTTGAGTCGTTCTATAGTTAACAAATATCCCCCCCCCTCCTACTGATGAGACGATCGTTAAAGTGTCCCCACATATTTAATAGCGATAAAACAAAGACTGATGTTCATGACCGAAACTTGGTGGATAGACTAAAGGTATAGACAAAATTGCAGAAAGAATTGTAAACTTTATTTTATTAACAATTCTATGGTGACATTTTTGAGGAGGTAAGAGTGGAGACCTTGTAAATCCACCGTTTTTTAATTCAGTTTTGTTTTTTCGAATGGCATATCAATCTTTTTAAGTTATTGGATATGGAAATGCAAGATTTTCGGTGAATCATTTGTCCTATATGATTAAGTGAACGCAATAGGTGGGCGAAATTGTTAGTTTATACCTTTCCCAGTACGATTTTGAACTTTGACTAGCCAATCCCATAGTCCACACAGGTATCCATTACATCAATTAAACAGTCATCTTTGAGAGTTGAGTCATCACATCAGCTGGTCAGTTTGGGTGTTGATATGTGCCTCTCCAAACACTCATATTTGTAAAGTGTGATGAGTCAAAAGTAATAAAAAAAATTAAAAAAAATTTTCATCATCTGACAAGTACGTCAATTTAAGCCTTATGAAAACATACAATAAAGATAAGGATAATAGTCTAACTAAAAAAAAAAAAATGAATGAAAGCAGAAGACGGTTTGGAACAAATCTCAAATAGATTTTTTCCCCCCTTAATCAGCCACTTAGCTTCTTTCCTTCTTCCGTGTAGATCTTGTTAGACTGGTTGGCTGCTTTGTGTAAGCCAATGTCAGTGCTGCAGACTGGTTTTGCATGCACTTAACAAAATGAGCTCAAATCCTGCTGTAACTCATGACCAGCTGCTCTGTCATCTTGGTTCTGCTTGATTCTTATTTATGACGTATGTACTCGTCACAAGATGTCATATTTCAACAATCATCTAAATTGATGAAGTAGTTTTATTTTTATAAAGAAAATCATTTTTAAACGATTTAAAGCGATTGAGGTGAAACCGGTAGCATTACAATGCTGATCTCGCAAGTTTGAATTATTGTGGACTCATCTACCTTCATGTTTTGTTTTCAAGATGTCAATGCGAGACGGTCCCTTTTTGCTTACTTATAAAATTTGATTTTCTTGGTTAAAAACAAAACTGCTTGATCAATTTATCAATTTGGAAATATGACATGTTCGCTGACGTACATCATAAAGAATTTTTTTGTACCTTTCGTTTTTTTTTTGTTTTTTTGTTTTTTATTAGGCTGAATTCTAAATAAGAACCGTTTTTGCTTTTTATTATTCATTCATTTATTTACTTATTAATTTATTTAACTTAAATACTTCTGATACAAAATGGGTTTGGAGAAAACCCGGAAACAAGAGCAGATATGTATGCGTTTTTGAATTTTTGAGATGAAGATTGATAATGTTTTATTTAGATTGTTTGGACTATTGTTCTCATCTTGTTTGTTATTCTGACAACATTTCGGCCAATGTAACCTCCGACCTTCTTCAATTGTATCGCTTTAATAACTCTCATTGAACAATCCAAATCTATATAAATACAACAGTAGATGTATGTGCGTGTCCATCTGTATATTTGTAAATATTTAACCGATAAACTCTTAAACTAATGGTCATACAACACTGAAATTAACAGGAAATAGTAATTATACACTAAGGATGGTTTATAATAAGTAAAATCTTTGTTTGGATGGATGAATAATGTGTACGAATATATCAGCAAGTTGAAATGCAAGCTGTTCATTTTAACTTGCCAACATATTTCGGGTTTGTTTTACAATCGACAGAGGTGTGAAAAAGATGTCAAAAAACAAATATATAACAAATAAATCTTATCAAAGGCAACATGAGTTATTTTTCTACCTCACTGGATAAGTTTTTAGTGTTTTTATTTAATGCACAGGGTAGAACAATAAAGTTGTTGCCCTAAAGAAACAATACTACAGCTTTATTTTAAAACTTTTATTGAAAACATCAATTCAGGTAATTTGATTATGTAGTAGAACCGACATCTATTCAATGTTGCCAGTTTCAGCCCCAATCACCGCCTCCATACAAGTCTAGAATTAGGGGCATGCCCTTTCCACAAGTGTCGGCGGAAGCTCGCCGAATACTTGGCGGATAACGGCGATCAGCCTGGCTTTGGTGTTGTGAGAGGCCATGTTGGTGATGTTCTCAACGTATGACCAAACAAAGTAGTCCAGCAGGTTCAGATCAAGGAAGAGGGGGGGGCAGAGAGAGAAGGGTACAAAATCGTAGCACTTCTGAAGCCAAACCTGGGTCTCTTTGGACTTGTGGACCGGTGCAAAGTCCTGCTGCCACACCCAGTGTCTGCCAGCGGCCACCTGATTGCATCAGAGGATCACCACACTATTTGAAACCACACCAAAGACCATAACCGTGGCCGGAAACTTTGTTTTCATCACCCTGGGCATGCCCTCAAGCATTGAACTGTCCGGATTTGCATTTTGAGAGTGCTGGCAATGGTCCTGTTGTCATAACTTGGATCAGTAGAGAGCATGAGTTGTACAGTGGCGCATCTCCAATCTCACTTGTTGAACATTGTGTCACTTTCAGACATGATAGAAGGCTCCTATCGATCTTGGGATTTGTACACAACTGGCCAACTAGTAAATGATCTGCAACAAAAAAAAAAAAGAAATGGTTTTCATGACACGGAAATGGAATCATGTCGTCTTTTCTAAAGCATCAATTTTATCATTCCTCCCTGTAAAGTGCTTATTTGGTTAAAAAAAATAAGTATTGTTGAACGCTGCCACAGAACACGAAAAAATGGCTGCAATGTCTCTTTAGATCTTTGAAGTCTCGATAATCACTTAAAAATCCAGACTCTTATAATTTTTCTTTTCTTTTTTTTTTTTTGTGTATTGGTATTCATATTAAAAATCCTTTTTTCTATTTATTAGTATTTATTTGCTTTCCCACCAAAGCAAAATGTGACATGAAGTCGTTTTTAAAGTGGGGTTAAACCAGCTTCAAAGGCAAAAGGGCACTCTGATACTCTGGTTAAGACCAAAAATAATAATTGTCTCAGTATAGAGGGTTTTCCCTCCATTGACAAATTACCTTAAGAGTAGCATCGGAACAGATACTACACTTTGAGACATTAAATCTTTCAACGTGAACAAAAAACTTAGGCACAAGGCCATTCTATTTATTTAGAAAGAAAATACAACTTTGTTATATATGGGCCATGAAATTGCATTCACTAGTAAAAGATCTAGCTAATTTGCATATTCTTTTAAACATTCATTTTTTGTTTTTTGTTTTCTTATGGGATGATCATTTTTAGTTAACTATTACGTGTAATTATACTCATACAGATATTCTACATGATTTATACTTGCGTAATATTTGTGTAAAAAAGTTATAGAAAACAAACTTCTTTCTATATATATTTATGTATGTGTATATATATATTTGTTTAAAAAAATTTTGCCTACCAAACTTCTGTCAGTTTTTGGTCTACAGGCATGAAACTTAATATATAGGGTATTCGAACCTATGTGAAACTTTATATTTGGGGAAAATCGGTGCAAAAGTGTGAAGATTAAAAAAATGGAATTTTCCAGGTAAAGGTTGAATGTCGGCATTACAAATATTCATGCCTGACGTAATAGGTATTGGTTCATGTTTTAATTTTTAGCCTTGCAGCAAACATGTCTTCATAGCTCAGACATTAATTTCAAAGGAAAAAGTAAATCGTAAGCTAAACGTTTTGGTTTCGATTCTTGGTGGTGCAAGAGTCATTTTTTTAAACTTTTTAAATCATTATTATGTATTGGGTCCAATATAATATAATAATAAAACGAAATCTGCATTGATTAAAATATCATATTTAAGCGTATTTTACGACTAGGCAATGCCAGGCGGCCTGCTAGTAAGAAATAAAACAAAAATGGTGGTAGAAACCCACCCAGTAAATGTCACAGTAACATTTATTGGGTGGGTTTCTACCACCATTTTGTTTTATTTCTTATTTTGAAGTCTTTGTCGAGACTTCAAAGACATGGCAGCCATTTTTTCTTGTTCTTTGGTAGCGCTCAATATTACTTGTTTTTTGAACTGATAAAACATTTTACATTAAATAAAAACACTAAAACTCATCCAGCGAGGTAGAAAAGTTACTTATGTTGCCTTTGATAAGATTTATTTATTATATATTTGTTTTTTGACAATTTTTTCGTACCTGTGTGGATTGTAATACAAGCCCCATTTTTTTACTTCTTCCTGTGCATGCCCAAATTCAATTTGTTTCTTTGAGTCGTTTAATATTAAATCTTTCTTACCTATCTCTCGATAGCTACATTGGTAGGAGACACGGCTGAAGCACTGAATGTTTTGGTTTCGATTCTAGCTGATAGCACCCAAATAATCATTTTTTTTGTTTTTAAACTTTTGAAATCACTGCTATATATCAGGCACAATATAATATTCGATAGACCATTGAATCCGTAATAATAAAAACGAAATATGCATGAAGTAAAATATATTTAAGCATATTTTATAAATCGGCAAGACTGCACCCCCCCCCCACTAGTAATACATATCGTCCTTTTTTTTTTTTTCTTTTTTTTTTTTTTTTTTTTACATGGAAGTCACCACTTATCAAGGCCCGGAAGCCACTCAGGGATAAGGGTTATTGCATGTACAGTAATCAATGGGATAGTATCATAGTAATCGTTATAGTTGGAGATTTGATAAAGTGTCTTACTTAAGGGGGCGGTTCATCAGGAATTTGTTTATGTTGGACTTGAAGACATCCAAGTTGTAGTCAGGTGGGAAACAGGCAAACGGAAGAGAGTTCCACATGCATGCACTTCAAAGAAGCTTTCTTCATGGAATCTACACTTTGATTTAGGCACAGATAAAGAGTGGGAAAATTATTGACAGTGGTGTCAGCTAGACGGGTGTTTATTGTGAAAGATTGGCGGAGGGGGGGGGGAAGAGATTGGAGCTCACACGAGCATTTTCCATGGAAATAATGATAAAACAAAGACAGGATCGCAACATCTCTTCTGTGGGAGAGAGGTTGAAAAGTTCAGAAACATTATATTAGGTATGAATCTGAATTAATACGAAAATGGAAACAGCTCAATACTCTTTCCATGTCATAAACGCATCACATATTTTGAATTCTAACGACTGTGAATTGTTGGTGAAAAAAAAAATATTCTTTCCACCATTCACCAATAGGAGTCATTGTCAAGATACACCTGAAGATGTTTGGAGGTTACATCGGCCGAAATGTTGTGAAAATAACAACTAAAGAGAACACCAGTCCAAACAACTCTGATAATACAGATGTGCATGTGTATTCTAAATTTGAGCTTAATGACTCATCAGCAGCAGCAGCACCATCGTCATCGGTTTATGTCCATCTTACATGGATGGCTTTAAGGAATTAACTTCCAAAGCAGTTTACCTCTGGTCAAGTCTTCATTTCTCCTCCTTCCTTCGGGTCCATTTTTATCACTTTTCATTTACCTTGGCCTTCACCCTGTGAACTGAACCTGCTATCTCAACTGTTCTACATCTACTAACCCTCAAAACTCTGATCCATTCTTTCAACGTGACCTGGTCCTGGATATGCCCTTAAACTATATCCAGTGGTGAGGCCCCAGCTTGCGGGCTTTGTGGAGTGTGGAACCACCCTTTAATTGTCATTGCTGCCAGGTCCACTCTGACCCGGAGTGGTAGTACGTGTTAGGGTCCCAACTATGGGTTAAATAGAAATCGACTTGAAAACAACACATATATTCTATTAAAAAAATTTTCTTCAAAATCTTTGGATTCGGCATTAAATAACCTGAAAAGGGTTGATATGCCCTAAAACAAAAACAACCAACCATTCAACGTGACCGAAATCTCCCGTTCTGCACATATCTCCTTATACTATTTAAATTTAATCTTCCATTGAGGCCATGAGAACTAAGCCTGTCTAAATTAACATTACACATCCATCATATGATTCTTCTATATTCAATGCATGTCTTCAACTTTCATTACCAAGGATTCAAACCGGACTGTTAGTTGCTGGATATATTTAGTTTTAAAAACGACAGTTGGTGTGAATTTGATTAAGTTGTATTATAAGGCTGTAAAGTCAGTTGATTTATCTGAGTTTTTATTTATTTATTTTTGTGGGTCAGAGAGAGGGAGAGGGGGAGGATGGATAGCAGGATTTATTTGAATCCGGTCAAAAACTTATTATACCATCTGATCTTTCAAGGTCATCTTTTATCTGATAATCTTTTAAATGCAGACTCTCATCAGCTTTGATTTGATTCCAGCATGACCCATGATTTTACATAAATGAATGCAGTTGAAAATCTTTGCTTAGAAGTCATAGCTGATTGTTCCTATTTACAATGCCTCCCCACGGGACAGAGTTAGACACCAGGGTCGTTTTTAATGTGGAGAAAAGGAACAAAAATAAAAATTGTCTCAGTCGTGAAGGTTTTCTTCTCCATTGACAAAGAACAAGAAATTGAAGTGTAGATCTGAAGAACAGATGGTATTTATTTGCTCCCCCACCGAGCAAATTAGGCACAAGGCCGATTTTTAATGTGAGGAGTGAAGGTAGGGGGAAGGGAAAAAGGGGACCAGCGCCCGAGAGGTGGGAAATGGGAGCTGGTTAATGGTCAGACATGTGGGGTTGCCCCCACATCTGGTCTTTGCTAGTCATAGCTAGTCATAGCTTGCAGCATCTGCCGGAACAGATGGTATTTATTTGCTCCCCCACTGAGCAAATTAGGCACAAGGCCGTTTTTAATGTGAGGTAAAAACCAGCTCCCCTAAAAGTAGGCAAAAAGGGGGCACTCTGGTTACCAAAAATGATAATTGTCCCAGTATAGAGGGTTTCCCCTCCATTGACTGGTACAAATTGTCTTAAGTGCAGCATCTGCCGGAACAGATGGTATTTATTTGCTCCCCCACCGAGCAAATTAGGCACAAGGCCAATTTTTAATGTGAGGAGTGAAGGGAGGGGGAAGGGAAAGAGGGGACCAGCTCCCGAGAGGTGGGAAATGGGAGCTGGTTAAAGGTCAGGCATGTGGGGTTGCCCCCACATCTGGTCTTTGCTAGTCATAGCTAGTCATAGCTTGCAGTATCTGCCGGAACAGATACTACACTTTGATCTTGACCCGAAGTCATAGCTGATTGTTGCTAATATTTTTGAGACTTCTCTTTGTCTTGCATTTGTGAACAGTAATGTTATCACAGAAATGTGGGATTTCATTCGAGAGATTTAAACAATTAGGAACTGGTTCTGTGTTTATTTGTATCATGTTTTTGCTTTCCTTTCTTTTCGCTCACTTTCCTTTTCTTTTTCTCTTTATCATTCTTTTCCCACTTTGTAGTTTTTCTTTTCTTTTTTTTTGTTTCATTCATTTCCTAACTCTCGTTTCTACTCGTTTTTTTATTCTCTCGTTTGCATTTTTTTTTCTTTTAAATCGACGAGTAGAAATCTTCACGTGCCACCCACTCAAAACAACAATCAACCCAGAAAACAGCAAATGTCTTCCCTTTGTCACAAACCTCGTTTATGGAATTTAAAGACTGAATAACAAAATTAGGGGAAAGCGAGAACTACGAGCCTACTCCCTCCCTATGTTGTTCTTTTGTTCTTTTTACTATAGTTTGCTGTAATCGCTTTGAAGTATTTGTAGGTTGAACTTTATCATCATATTTGGTTTAACCTTTGTTTTAAATGCTGACATGTGTTGAACAGCTTTTAGAAATTGAATACTAAACTAATCTATCTCTGGCCATGTATTTATATATTCCTTTTTCTTACAAACCTATTCTTATCACTTCATCCCATGTTCTCCCTGTCCTTCTCCTGTCAACTGGCCCTGTTATCTCTATTGTTCTGGATCTAACCAAAGCACTCGCCCATTCTTTCAATGTGACTTAACCAACAAAGTCTCCACACGTCTCTCTATACTGTTCAGATTTAATCTTCTACTGACGTCACTATGATTATCTTTAAGACTAGCATTACACATTCGTTGTATTATTTTCGTATTGTTTTTTTTTTTTTTCTATGAAAACCCTTATTAGCCAGGTTTCACTTTCATACATCATCACACTATGCAAACATACCTGATAGATTTCCTCTTTATTAGTATTACTAGCCTGGTTACCTGGTGTTACCCGGGTGTTTGGAGATGTGTGTTGAGCAAAAAAAAAAAAAAAAGATATGGTAGTAGGCAGGCAGACAGGCTTGAACCCGTATTGCAAAGGAGGAAAAGAACGTGGAAAAAAAGAAAAAAAAACGTGACGTCTTTGCTCTTGTGCCCATTGCCAAACCGGAAGTGACGAAGGTTTAAATTAAGGCTAGTCAATCCAACGGAAATGATGGCTTTTGAAAATATCGACGAAAAAATGACTCGTCCTTGTAGAAAAGTGCCCAGTTGAGGGTGAAGGATGAATGTTTTTAGCCAATTTTTCCATATTTGTCATCCGAAGGGTCGAGCTTCAAAACGATACCGATTTTGTGAAAATTGTTGGCTCTGTCGAAAGTTGTAGGCAGGCATACATACATACATACATACATGTATTTAAACAGACAGGTGAGATTTATATTATAGATTTAAAGCATGATGCAATGAAGGATTCACCTATGATGATAATAGATTTGATAAAGTGTAGGTAGATTTTGATCAGTAGCGTCCATCTTGAATTCCATCCCATAATATTTTCAGTTTTAAATGTTTCAAGAATATCTCGGTGTTATGAACCTGTCCTTGGATGGATATTTCAGTTAGTTTTAAATACTCTTAAAGAGAGAAAAAGTAAGAAGTTTGGATTCAATTTGATTTTCAAACTTCATGAAATTCCTCCATAGAGGAGTGGTAATAAACTTTTAAAAGAGTAGAGTGGGGAGAGGTGTCATAGAAAAAAATTGTGAAAATAGCCATTTAAACACATATTATTTATTAATGGGTGTAAAAAGGTATTCATTTCTAAAGAAAATGGTTGAGATATTTGTAGAATTTCTTCTTTTTTTTTTCTTTTATTGACGTTTCACCCCAAGAGTTCTCTCCTGTCTAGTAGGCGTTCAAGTTCTCTCCTGTCTAGTAGGTGTTCAAGTTTTCTCTTTATGATAGAATTACCTTTAAATGTTATTATTCAAAGTATTTTATGGTCGATGGGTATTTATACTATAAAACACATATCCCTAACCCTTACTGACCAAGTTTCACTTCCACATATCATCAAATATACCTGATAGACTTTTTTGTTTTTATCAGTATTATTTCAAACAGAACGCAACATACGAAAATTAAAACAAAACAAAACGTTTTATACTGCATGTTGTTGGAATAGTTTAGCTTCTCTTAATAATCAGCATTTTAATTGATTTGTTGGAATCTAATTGGCAGGCGTCACTGCCCACGTGCAATTTTGTGCAGACTTATTTAGATGAATGTGCTGATTGTCTCGTGAATCTTTAATGTTGGCAGTTGTTTTCTCTGTTTAAATGATTGAATACCTTTGTTTGAAGCTGATTCTTCTCATGTATCAATAGTTAATACGAGAGTTGTTCCAAACGTAAAGCCTTATATATATTTTTGATTTTGTTGTTGTTCCTTCTTATGAAACGGATTTTTAATTTAATTATAATTTGATTTTTAAATTTTAAATTATCAATCACATTACTTAATATATATAAAAATTGTTCATTTAGTTTATATATATATATATATATATATATATATATATATATATATAAACTAAATGAACAATTTTTATCAATTTGAGTTGATTTTATCACTTTTTTTCCTACCGGATTATCATATTACCACTGGATTTTAAATTCTGACTGTTGGATTCCTTTTTAAGAATTTCCTTTTCGCTTTTCGGATTATCATTGAAAGAGTCTTCATACAAGCAGGAATGTTATTTCCGGTTTGTCTTTGTTCTTTTCCATATTTCCCATATATTTTTCGCATTTCTTTACATGTTTCTTAACGGACATGAACATGTATGACTATCATAAATTGTAGTTTCATCTAATACCTGAACCAGCAAATTCTTACTTAGCTACAATTATAATTTGCCAATTTCTTTCTGTCCTTTGATAAGAAGAATAGCAAGAACAGCATTCTTTGAAACTCTGAGGAATAAGGACTTTAAACATTGTTTGCGGAAGTATTGTGTCAAATAATAAATTTAATTATAAAGAGCTACAAAGACAGGAGTGATACCATTAAAATGAGCGACCTTTTGTGGTCCAGAATTTATTTTTCTACATAGTCACCACCATTATTAATGCACTTTTGTCATTGATGAACGAAGGCTGTGCATGGGCATTCAGAGCCTGCTTTTTCATACGAGGGTCATTCCAAAACTAAAGCTTCCTATTTTTTTAACTCAAAAAGTTGAAGCACTATGAAGACAGGAGTAATATTATTAAAACAGGCTACCTTTTGTGCTCCAGGATATTTTGCAAAGTCACTACGATTCTCAGTGCACTTTTGCCAGGAATTCAATGACGGATCTCTGTTTCTGACGCACGTCCATGACCAGAGTTGCTTTATTAGTCTCACACTGTCAATATCTGCAACAGAGAGATAAAACTTTTAGGTCATGAATGTGTGTGTTCAGTCATAACAATGCAGTTTGTAATCCCTCTGATCCATTCGGGCATAATAAAAAAAAATAGGCATTATGAATGAAAATGGTTAGGCATTCACATTATGAATGAAAGTGGTTAGGCATTCACATTATGAATGAAAGTGGTTAGGCATTCACATTATGAATGAAAGTGGTTAGGCATTCACATTATGAATGAAAGTGGTTAGGCATTCATATTATGAATGAAAGTGGTTAGGCATTCACATTATGAATGAAAGTGGTTAGGCATTCACATTATGAATGAAAATAAAAGAACCCACCTTTAACCTCTATACAGATCATTTTCAGCATGGAATCAATTTGGTTGAGATGTAACATACAGATAGAATTTTTATCCTGGCAGAATACAAAACCGACTTCGCAATCTAGTGATGGAGGATTTTTTTTTTTTTTCACAAGTTTTGGTTTCGGTATCAATTCAAGCTGACACACCCAAGTCTTATGGGTGTATTTTTAATTGCAACTTTATAATATATAAAAGTCTAAAGAACATTAAATCTATAATGATATATATGAAATCTACAAGAATTAAAATATCGTATTTAAGCATACTTTACAACCAGGCTATGCTGGGCGTCCCTGCTAGCTTAGATAAATACTTTTGCAGTTTTAACAAAAGAGCTACAATAATATCAAAGCATCTCTATTTTTGCTGAACATCTACAGAATGCCAGCATCAATATATTACATATGAATGAGTCCATTGTGGAATTTCCACAGGTCCCGCTAGATTGGAGTATTGTATTAACTCAGCTGCACAATGATAGCTGGTTAGTTGGTTGTATCATACAAGGGTCATTCCAAAAGTAAAGCCCTTTTTTTTTTTTTTTTACTCAAAAAGTTAAAGAGCTATAAAGATGGGAGCGGTACCATTAATTCATTATAAGTCATTAGCGACCTTTTGTGTTCCACAATTTATTTTTCTACATGGTCTCGATCATTCTCAATGCACTTTTGCCAAGAATTCAATGACGCATCTCTGCTTCTGACACACGTCTATGACAGGAGCTGCTTTCTTAAAGTTTCACATCGTTAATATCTAGATGAAACTCTCAGGTCATGAATACATAACTTCAGTCATAAAAACAATCCAATTTGCAATGCCTCTGATCTATTCAGGAAGAATTTTAAAAAATAGGTGGCATTATTTTTGGAATGCCCCTCATAATTTACTAAGACTTTACAGTGTTCATTTCCTGTTACTAGGTGAGCATGAGGAGACTGTTCTCACAAATCCTTGCTGCTTCTTTTTATGTCCACCGAAATTAACCTATGATCTTATTTGAATAACAAGTGCTTTTGGTATTGCTCAGCAACATCTCCTTATTAGCTAACAATTGTTTTTCATTGCTATTTCCATGGAAGGCATTCAACTGAGCTTCCGTCTGCAACTTAGCCTTAAGACACTAGCTGGCAGCCCATCATTGCCCAGTCATACAATAAGCTTAAACATGATATATCAATTAATGCAGATTGTGTATGTATTATTATAGAATCAATCCTCTATTGATTATCATATACTAGCAGGGGTACCTGACGTTGTGAGTGTGGTGAGGTGTGTGTGTGTGGAGGGAGGGGGTAAATCAAAACAATAATAAAAGGGAATATAAAGAATAAGAGAAAAATCGGAAAAAAAAAACAGTGAACGTGATGGAAATATAAAAGAAGGGAAAGTAAAGAATAAGCAAACGTAAAAAAAAATGACATAAATAACCCTGTTTAAAATCGAAAAAAACAAAAACAAAAAAAAAACAGCGAACGTGATGAAAAAATTAAAAAAAATAAAATAAAGAATAAGTGAACGAAAAAAATGGCATAAATAACCCTGTTTAAAATCGAAAAAAACAAAAACAAAAAAAAAACAGCGAACGTGATGAAAAAATTTTTAAAAATAAAATAAAGAATAAGTGAACGAAAAAAATGGCATAAATAACCCTGTTTAAATATTAAAACTTTAACAATAAAAAATGTCCGTTCTGTCGGCGCAAACATGCAACCTTAAGATAACGATGCTGCCACGATGACCACTGCTCTACGATAGCGTCAACAAAGTAACGTTTTTTCTTTATTTAAACTAATTCAAGAAAGAACGTTATTCGCGCATGCGTATTTGGCTAAATTGTCATGAAGGAACGATTTTTTCTACCATCCTCATTGCAAACGTCTATTTCTATAGGAAATCATTGACTTTTTTTCTAATTCTCACATACTATTCAACCGAGACATCGCCCTTTCAGATGATGCCGATTTCAACCTGGTCAATACCGCTGAAAAAAGTTTTAGGCAAACATACATACATACATACATACATACATACATACAAACAGATAGGTGAGACTTATATCAGAGATTACAAGGAATAATTTGCCTGGTGGACTAATTTTTAAATAATAAAGATAATGTCGTTCATCAAATTCTGTCTGTTTGTTTACAATATCACATCAGTTTGTATTTGGGCTTGACGATGAATGCCCTGGAAATTCATTTCTGATTAATGTTTAGTTTTAAAATATCCAAACGAAGAAATGATTTGCAGCAATTTTAAATGGTACCTTTTCTTGTAAATTGAACTCATTAATATGAAAAAAGATTAAAATAAAATTGTGAGGTACACCAGGGCTTGAACAGGGGACCATTCAATCTGTAGTCGAATCCTCTACCACTAAGCTATATCTCCAGATTATAATAAATGTGTTTGCTTTTTATAAGAAGAAATGATTTGCTGAAATTTTATTATTTCCCTTAGCTGGTGTAATGTAAAATATCCCCCTGTAGAAATTATTCTCTTTTTATCTATAAGTGAGAAAACTATTTTTAAGATCAGATGTTTTCAATTTTTTATATCTATCAGATGAATTTCTATATAAAACATATCTAAGAACACTCTCAGGCATATAAAGTAGCTTTCTGTAAAATTTGCAAAAGATAGGTTCAGCCGTTTCAGAACCTATGAGGAACTCTCTCTCTCTCTCACACACACATACACACACTGACTTTTATATAATAGTAGAGATTCACAGCAAGAACTTGTATTGCTACCCTTCAAAGAATGCTCTATTTTTGTTCCATGAGCCTAACATCAAATGGAATTTGCATGAACAGAGTTTCTTTCCAAGAAGTTCTCATCTGTTAGGTACGGCCAATTATGGTGGAAAAAAAGAAGGGGACATGGTTTTGAAAGCCGGTTTATCATAATTTTTTTGTAGGTTTCCGATTATTTTTTCATTGTATTTGAAAGATTAAAGTCTAAAGTTAATTTCCCAAAAGAAAAAAAAAATATTTGTACATGTGAAAAACAAGTTATAATGAAAAGGGTTTTCACGACGACATTTTGAAACTGACAAATTCAGCTAAATTTTGAAGTTAAAAAAATTAATTGTAAAAATCGGTTGAAAGATAAATATTAGTTTTCTGGATCTATTTCAACGATAATTAGTAAAGTCCTATGATATTGAATTAAATTTAAAAAAAAAAAACACCCTGTTTGTACAAAAATGGCTTAATTAGCCCCCAAAAGCAAAAGATTCTGGCTTCACACAGGCAAAACAAAACAAAGTCATCTAAGAATGCATTTTACGGAAGCCCAAAATGTCAAAGTCAAAAGGTTGTCTGAAAATGACGTCAGGTGGTTGGAGGAAAGGAGGGAGGTAGGGAGTGCTGGTTTTCTTTTTCTTTCCCCCTCCCCCCAGCCGTGCATCTGTACATTCCTATCATGAACGTTTGTATAATTTTTACCATTTTTTAATTTATTTTTCTGTGTTCCTGCTTTTAAATTAAAAAAAAAATTGTTTTATTTTTGGAGAGTATATAAAACTTATGTTACACATTCATTCAAGCAAGGAAAATATTAGAATTTTACATATAAATATTATGCAAAACATGTAATCTAAAAAAAAAAAGTAGAAATATTTTTTGTAATCATAATAATTTTATAATTTTTTTGTGTGAAAATCTTTTGCAATTATAATTTTTTTGCCTGTGAAAATATTAAATAAACAATGCTTAATTCAATGACAATATCTGTAGTTCGAGAAATAAATTTTCTTTAACTTGTATCTAATTGATTAATACACACTTAAGGCATTTTTTTTTTCGTAATGTGCCTGAAAAAATGAATTGTTACAATTTACAATACTTTATTTTCATAAAAAAGCAAAAGTAAATTCATTCATTTTTTTTTTTACTACTGAAAACCATAACTTTAGTAAAGGTGTTTTTTGTTTAAACAAAATAATACATTTTCATTAAGATTCAGATAAAAATAATGTGTTCATTATATTATGTAATCATTATTTGATAAATACTGAAAATTTCATTAAAATTGGTTAATTTCCTGATTTTTGGTGAATTTTTAAGTAAAGAGAGGGGTCAAAATGTATAAACATTTTGAGCATCAGCATTCATTTTGCACGTACCTATCATCCGTGGAACACGTTACCACAGAATTGCTTCCCTGCGACTTTAGACCTAGTCATCTTTAGACCTAATATAAATACTTGCCATAAACTGTCTTCATAAGTAATCAAATTTTGTTCATTCCAGTTATCATTTTCAATCCTCTCATAATATTCTGCATTGTTCAATCAACAATCTCTCCATCTTATTAACTCTTATCCTTGAGTAGATTTTAGCTTTGATAAGTGGTGAATCACTAGTAAATATATATATATATATATATATATATATATATATATATATATATATATATATATATATATATATATATACACTGAGAAAAATTGTTTGGACCTTTATACAATTATTTGTAATTTCTTCTTTCTTTTTTTTTTTTTTATATATCAGTTTTCATTTTTTAGCAACTAAGAATTAAGATAAAACATGGCTAACCCAAAGCCATGTTTATATCTAGATTTTTATTTTATTTTATTTATTTCATTCTATTTTACTTATTTTCTTTTTGTAATTTCTTTAATGTCTTGATATAATCTAACCTAATTCTCTTGATTCTGGGTTTAGATCATAACGCATCAACAAGGGTTCTCAATCTGTTCTGCTCTTTAGCAGTTGATCGAAGTTCTCCCACATACCATATATGGTCATTCGGTATAGTTTAGGTCTCGTTGATTTTGCTTCAGCCTTAGTGTCCAGCAGAGAGTCTTTCTTGTAATGTTAAAAACAGGTTTTCTCGAGGTCTGCCCTATTTCCTTTTCTTGATCTGAATGTTAACTGGTTGCTATTTTCCTATTCCCGAAGATCTTTGTGATAATTTTGCATAGTCATCATTTTAATTGCATCTTTATATAAAACACGTGTTCGTGGGACGTCAATAATAATGGTAATTTGGCATTGATATATATATATATATATATATATATATATATATATATATATATATATATATATCATGTACCAGAAATAATGGGTATATAAACACTCATACAACCTAATATTTACACTGATTAAATTACATGCAACTGCTCCTACTACTAGTGCTCGTATATTCTAGACTAACGGGGTGTGTGTGGGGAGGGGGGGGGGCTATACCCGGTCGTAAAATACGCTTAAATATGATATTTTAATTTGTCCAGATTTCGTATATATTATTATTGAGTTATGATTTCAAAAGTAAAAAAAAATATTTAGGTGCCATCACTTAGAATCGAAACCGAAAGCAAAACTGTAGCATTCAAAGCTGGTGACGTTACCACTGTACCAACATGACACGCATACGAACTAATTAAAAATAAATTAAGGTGAATGTATAACGATTTTCTTTTCATCTTGACCCTTTAAAAACTATTTTAACCGGCTAAAGACCCATAAAAGAATGGTTCATAAAAAAAATCAAATCATTTGAGGCCCTTAGCGCCACTCTGTGACTTTTAGTTTTGGAAGAGATAGTTTGCAAAGGCAGATAGACAGACAGACATAGCAAGTTTTATAAATTAGATTATTATTTGTACTCACTAGGAGTTCTCACACAGGTCATCATCAGAGATTGCTCGCTGACAACAACTGGTGGTGTTCCCTGGAGTCTGGATGACAACAAGTCTCCCCAGATTTCCAGTACTCTCCACCTCTTTGAATTTGCATTATCATAAGTCTTTTGCCAATGACTTCTTGCTGGCATTGATCACTGGTCTTTACTGGAATTTGGGTGGTAATAAGCCTTTCCAAAATCCTAATCTCCTTTGTACCCATCCAATGGAGGGCTGGTTGGTGATTTTCATCTTTGATCCTCTTTGACCATCAAGTGTTGTGCCAATCGATTTGAAGTGAGGGTTGGGGTTACAATTTTGCGGTTTCAGTTTTCTTGGTTACATCCTTTTGTTTTAATTGTGTTACATTTTCTATATGGCTGGTAAGTGTTTATCATCATCATCATCATCATCATCATTATTATTATTATTATCATTATTATTATTATTATAACATTTTGTCTCCTTTTTTTGTTTTTGTTTTTAGGAAAGTGTTCCAGTGTACCACCCTTCTCCAAATGTTAGTCGACCAGCCAACCTTTTAACAGAAGAAGAACAAATTAAAATTGCACAACGGTTAGGACTGATCAACCATTTGCCAACAGGCGTGTATGATGGCAGCAAGAAGGCCCGAGAGTAAGTATTTACCCTTGCTTAAAAGTTTATTTATTTTTGCTTTCGTGAAGACATTAAATGCTGATGAAGTAGAATGATTTACTCTGTATAAATAGCGGCTTTATGTCATAATCTATATTAATAATGGTCACCAACCGCTGGTTCACTGATGGTAAGTGCAAATTTTTTTTTATGGTTTATTAAAAACATTAGGACATTATCTCAATTTTTACAATGCAATTAAAATTGAATAAAAAAGAAAGCCTTATTTATATCTCGTGCAATGAAATCTTAAAGCTAAACTAGAGTCATTCTTATTACGAACTGATTTTGAGTTTTCTATAAATAATCATCATCATATCGTATGAATCCAAAGATTCTGTTTTGGTATTCTCATCCATCCATAGCCTTGAGCCCCTGGAGGAGCATAGGCCGTCTACAACTCTTTTTGTAGATGTTTTTGTAGCGAGAAGTTCTTTTTACAGGGTGAAGGTGCTGGCCCCATGCCCAACCTTCCCAGAAGGTACATACAGCGCCTAGCCTTCCCAAATGGTCACCCATCTGGTGCTGGCCAGGCTCAATGTTGCTTAATTTTGGTGATCTGGTGAGAACCGGTGTGCCAACATGATTGTGCCGTACTGTTTTGGTATTGGTTTCCCCGATATTTTTCTAGTTAGAACTCTTTCTAGAAAGTACATCAGATACTAACCAGAAAGAGGGACCAGGTGAAGGTGACCAACATCCTAAGTGAAAGTTATTTTGTGGAACAAACTGGATTCAAACATGAAACGCCCAGTTCATCAGTCTGTGTTGTTAATCGCTTGACCACTGTTACCTCCTAAACATATATATATATATATATAATGTATAATTAGTTATATTTTTTGGAAAAAAGGATTCCAGCAAAGTGCTCTATTATAAGGAAAAATCTGAAAATAAGAACGTATTATTTATGTTTTATTTACAGATAAGTCATCGGTACCGTCGGTTTCAAACCTGATAATAGGGAACCGTTTTAGATACCCATATCAAGCTCTCTTCAGCCCATACTCATATTGGCTGAAGAGAGCTTGATATGGGTATCTAAAACGGTTTCTAATTATCAGGTTTGAAACCGACGGTACCGATGACTCATCTCATCTAAACTTTCTGTAAATAAAACATATATATAACCAATAAATAAAAACCAAAATAAAAAATATATAAAAAGGCAACAGAAAAATAATCCATTTAACAACAGAATTTCTCTTGACAACGATCAATGATCGAAAGCGCTTGAGGAAAATGGCTGACAAAAAATCACTCAGCAACTTAATACACAACTTAGCAACTGAAACGAGAAAAAAAAATGCTCGCCAGATCAAGAAAATCAAAAGGAAAAGTAACGAAGAAAGAAAACTGTCGTATTTAATCAATTGAGCCTTGATAACGACTTGCTGCCAATATATATATACACACACACACACACACACACACACACTAGTCTATGAAAAAGCAGTGAAAATTTTTATTTCATTTTCAGCAACATATTTGTACAAAAAGATATTTTCATTTACCACAGCAGTTAAGACTCCATGTTGATCTCAACTTGAAATAAACACAGCTCTGTCTTGCAGTGTCATTATTATGGTAAAACTGATTTTGTATCAATTAGGTTTCAAAGACTCCAGAAAATAAGCAAAATGAAAGAAACTATTTTGAGTCTACATGGTTTTTTCCTTTTGATATAGGGAAAGATTTATTAAAAAAAAAAGGGGGGGGGGTACTAAATATTTTTTTTTTTTGGTATGTTTTTGATTTTTGTTTTTTTTTACAAAATGTTTTAATAAAAGAACAAACAGGAATATATCATAGTGAAAAACGTGTAATACTTGAATAAATGTTGAACTCCCAATTTAATTTCTTCAAATAATTACACAACTTTGTTACTTTTAAATGAATGCATTATATATTAATAAAAAAATAAGTGTTCCTATTATAATTGTTACATAGATGTATGTAGCTTTTTTTTTCTTTCTCAATTCATCCGCAAAATTTTAGCCTATACATTTAGTGGTTCATGAAATCCAAAAGGTTGACAAGCCCTGAACTAAATCAGTGGTTCTCAAGTGTTTTTTTTTTTTTTAGGGTCTGGGCCATGATCTAAAAAAGTAAAAATGTTGTGTCCATTTTTGAGTAAGCATACTCAGCAAATGTTTTCCTTTAAAAAAAAAAAAAAAGAAGAAAAAAAATTATATATATGCTAGAACTACCCGCTGTTGCCTGGTATTAAACGTAACATTAAATTTCTTTAAAAAGAATGAATTAAAAAAAGAAAACGAAAGAAACTGAGACATGTACATGCGAATATTTTTTTTTCTAAACAGTTCAGTTCTTATAAGTAAAAAAAAAAATACTCGAGCTGAGATCGAAACCAGAACCCAAAGACAGTAAGTCAAGTACGATAACCATTAGGCCAGCTTGTCATCATCTTTAAAAAGTGTTTTTAAACCCACTTATTTTTAACATAAGGAAACTATCATGTGAATGATTCATGCATAGAAAAACAGAAAAAAATCTGATGACCCCACAAGTACCAATTTTTAGATTTTGACTCCTTAGCAGCCTTTTTTCTAGATAAAAACTGATTAAAAAGTTTTTCACATGTCTGAATACCCTATATATCAAATTTCAAGTCTGTAGATCAAAAATTTGTTGAGTATATAGGTTGAGAAGTGTCCTCATACACACAGATTCTCACTTTTATATATATATATATATATATATATATATATATATATATATATATATATATATATATATATATATAGTGACTGCCAAATTTATGGAGTGTTTTTGATTTTTGTAACAGTTTGTCCTTAAAAATCTACCAAAAATCAGGTAATTATCTAATTAATATAAAATTTTCACCGATTAATAAGTAAAGGATGCACTTTTTATGAGTGTAACTTTTTTTTCATATTCGTTGTATAAATATATTTTGTGGGACTTTATGCCCCCCCCCCTCATTCGTCATTTATTCCTTGTTTGGGTCCTTTAAGTCTAAGCGATCCACTAAGCACACACTTATTTTGTGGTAGGAGGGTTAACGAGTATACATAACCAAAAGGCAAAAAAAGAAAAAAAAAAAAAATTTAACATGGAGCCTTCGATATCGAAGAATGAAATCCGAACTTTGAATGTGTTTATTTTTTTTTCATCTTTTGAATTTTGAAGTGTGAGATTCATTGAATATGTTATCAATAATTATTACCTTTTGGATGAGGATAAAAAGAAATATTTTTTTTATGAAAATGCTAAAATAGGCATACTTGATTTATGCAATAAAGAATTGAGGAAAATGCAGTATGATCTAGTTTATGGAAAAACAGTGTGGTTCATTGGTTATTATTAATTAGAAAATAAGAAAAAAAAAATGATTTTAATCATAAAATTAAAAACTGACTAAAAGTGATATTAAAACTGAGAAATATAATGCCAAAAATTTATGCTTGATGTAAGAATAGAAAAAAAGCAGTTTTTCTTTACTTATTATTATATAGTATTAGGAAAAATTTAAAGGTTGATTTATCAATTATTATGAAGGAAAAAATTATAAAGCTAAAAATAACATATTTCACCATAAATGGCGTTTGTAATTATAATTTAATTCAATTATTTAAAAAAAAAATGTATTTGCCTGGCTAGTTACATTAAAATTCGTGAAAATGCTTAAATAAATATTTAGGCGCAACTGGGTTCCCATACCTAAAATCCAATATGGCGGCAGTAAGCACATGTTTCCTAAAATGTACAAGATCATGGGAAAAAATTGAATTATTTGAATTTATTTAAATATAGGTAATTTTATTCTAATGTCTTTGCATACTCTTACAGCTATTCATAGTAAACTTTATTTAGACATAAAAAAAGTTGGTTTAATTGATTCGAAAACCTTAAAAAAAAATACTTACATTTTGTTGACATTCGGCTGAAAATGGGTCAAATGCGTTTTTTGAAATATTTAAATCTTAAAATTCTATTAAAAATTATAGAAAAGTATTATATTATTCTGCTTTTAACATAATAAATTTTAAGGTTTTATCTTTCTGGTAAAACCAAAAGTTTTTCAGAAATATATATATATATACTAGCGGGGGTACCCGGCGTTGCCCGAGTGTTTGTTTCCGGGACGGGGGGGGGGGGTTTAAAAATGTTATGGTAGGTAAGTAGGAAGGATCAAACCCGGAGTCATGAGTAAAAGTAGGAAAATAAAGTGTGAAAAAATAAACAAAAAAAAAACATCTGCAACGTTAACAGTTCGGCCATCAAGAAAAGTCCATTCCAGTTGTTTAGGAAAAAAAAAAAACAAAAAAAAAAACGACTACGGTAGGTCGGCGCGAACGTGAAAATATAATGTGAATTGTCCAGCACGCTAACCACTACGCCACAGAGCATTGCAGCTTAGTTTAGTGATTTTAAATAACTTCACATGAAAGAACTACGAAGCCAAACCGGTGTTCTCTTCTCAACTGTTCCTTGTGAACGATCCCCAAACGGTGTTAAGTGGTGGCAGGGGGAGGAGGAATTTATTAGAGAGAAAATATTTTACCACTTCCATTGATCTTAACCGATTTTGGCCGTGACTTCTCAGCAGAAAAAGTATAGAAATCTAAGATTATCAACGAATTTGAGAAATAATAAGCCTATAACACACCTCAGATATTGTTCTGCCGTTTGTGCATATTATATTTGCATGAAATATCTTGATTTTTAATCCTATTAATGTCAAAATCAGACGGGGGAAAAATGAGTTCATTTTATTTATATAGAGATATAATTTCTTTTTCAAAATAGAATTTGCTTAGTGAAACTATGAAGTGGTCAGTTATTTTCCTATAATGACTGAAGTTTCACGCAAAAAATCAACATTATCTTTATTTATATATAAAAGGCACTTTGTGCGTGTGTCTGTGAGTTTGTTCCCTATGAACGGCAAAATAGTTAGGCCAATTTTTTTTAACTTCACACAAATGTACTTTATGTGTCTAGGAATGTTCTTAGATAGGTTTTGTATTGGAATCCCTCTGATAAGTATTGATAACCAAAAAAGTCCGATTAAAGAAGAAACAATTCAATTTGGACCAAATTTAACACCCTTATACAGCCTTACATCATGAGTGCATTTGAGAAGTTTTATCATCTCACAAACAGAATAGCCCAGCGTATAAAATCAACATTATGTTCTTTGATAAGACAGAAGCGTGTTCGAAATAAATGTTTCTGTTTAGAGCACAACTGAACCATGATATTTGACTTTTGCATTTTAAACTTTAATGCAAGCTATTATATAAATATAATTTTATAAAATCAGCAGTAGGTTCTGTGCAATGTAGACTACAATGTATTGTGGACTAAGTTACTGTGGGGAGGCATGTGAAGTTTCCTGCCCATGCACTGCAATGGGTCCCCAGCTAGAGCAGGCAATCAATCAATTTGATTGAAAAATGGGCAATTTCACTGATTTTGATGATAATAAAGTATTGGAAATGTAGAATATTCGTTGATTCTAATTCAATCTCGGGCAATGTTAGGTCTCCCTGCTAGTTTTAATATTTAAATAGATAGACGCTATATATCTCAGCTTAAAAAAAATATTTAATTATTTCAATAAAAAATTATTTCAATAGAAAGGAACAAAAGAAACAACTATTACAACTATAAAGTTGGACAGTTTCACTTCCGTTTTTTTTTGGGTTTTTTTTTTTTACATAGACGTCACCACTTATCAAGGCCGATAGGCCACTCAAGGATAAGGATTAAAGAGTGTAGAGTAGTCAAAAGGACAATATAGTAATCGATAGTAATGGAAGTTCGGTAAATTTGTTAACCTAAGTGGAACGGCTCATCAGAAACTTGTTCACGTTGGACTTGAAGACAACCATATTATAGAAAGCTGGAAAGCAGGAAAACGGAAGACAATTCCACAGGCGTGCAGTTCTAAGGAAGAAACTTTGATCATGGAATCTATGTTTAGGTTTAGGTACAGATAAAGAGTGGGGAAAATTATTGATAATGTTTTCAGCTAGTCTAGTGTTTCTTGTGAAAGTTTGGCGAGGGGGGACCATAGATTGAAGCTCAGTCGAACACTTTCCATGAAAATAACGATAAAGCAGAGACAAACTCGCAACATCTCTTCTGTGAGACAGAGGTTGCAGCGAAGAGAAAAGGACATCTCCCACCAGGCCATGAAGTCTATTTTGAACTCTATCAAGGCAGGACAAGTCTTTTCTAGCAGCTCCTGCCCATATGTGGCAACAGTACTCCATCCTTGGACGTATCTGGCTCTTATATAGATAGAGAATTGCATCAGCAGTGAGATATCTACTGGATCGATAGAAGGATCCGACCATTTTTCCAGCGGCCTTGGCAACAGATTTGATGTACGTATTCCATTTAAGATCAGGAGTAAAGGTCAAGCCCAGAAGCCTGTCAAAACTTGAGGCCTCCCCAAGACGAGAGCCATTCATTTCAATTGATGCCAGATGGGGATCAGAACGTTGATGATGTAAAGATAGAAGCTTGGTTTTAGATGCATTAAAAGTAACCAGCCACTCCTTTCCCCATTGTACAACGTGATCAAGATCAGAGGAGAGAGAATCGGAGAGAACTTGGTCGTTTACTGTCTTAGATGTGCTACCATAGATGGTAGTGTCATCAGCAAAAATGTCTACGAATGATGTAAGGATGTGATTTGGAAGATCATTAATGTAGATCAGGAAAAGAGTTGGGCCCAGGATCGACCCCTGAGGGACTCCAGCATTTATACTGTGAGCTTCTGATTTTTGCCCATCAACTACTACTCTTATGAACCTATCAGAGAGAAATGATTTAATAATTGAGAAGACATTTCCAGCAATACCATAGCTGGAGATTTTGTGGGGGGTTTTTATCTCCCCATCGTACTAAAAAAAAAAAAGAAAGAAAAGATCTTCACTGTTCTGAAATAAGGTGCTTTTACTTTGAAGAGGAGGTAATCCCCGAAATATCAGAACTTTTACATGTTTTCCATTACTTTATAGTTATTGAACTATTTATCAAAGACAAAGCAGTAAACTCTAAAAAGAAAATTATTCCATAATATCTCATTGTGATCTTATTTTCCATCCATTCTTTGAACTGGTGTTCATACCTTCGTATTATCATAGTCTTCTAAAAATCTTTTTATACACTACACACAATGCTTCAAGCAAAGTACAGCATTCTCTTAAAGAAAAGATATTTTTCCTAATGATTAAGTTTTAAAATGGGTGACCATTTGGGAATTCCAGGTACTATATGTGCTTTCCACTTATCTCAGAATTGTTTCCAGTCATCTAGCACTTCTCCTTGCCACTGGACTCAAACAGTGTGGTATGGTTGGAAATTACGCAACCCTTGCCTCACAATTACTTGTGTAGGTACCCTTACAGGGGTAGCCATTGTTTCTTGAGACTGAACGGAGGTATCGATCGATCACCATTGAAGTCTCTTGTTCTGTACACATCTCCCGATGTTGTCCGGGTTTAATAGCCAAAAAAGGAAACACACTGTAACATGGCTAACATTTTAAAATATAATGTAAACGTAATAATATGAAGCAAATATTCATAAATTAGTTTTATTCTTGTACTAGCAGGCCGCCCGGCGTTGCCCGGTTGTAAAATATGCATAAATATTATATTTTAATTGATGCATATTTCTTATTATAGTCAGTTCCCAATTGATTATCATCCAATATATAGCAATAATTTCAAAAGTTATGAAAAAAAGATGACTTGGGGTACCATCCACTCAAATCGAAACCAGAATGTTTAGCACTCCAGGTTTAGTCATTATTTATCTTTCCAGTGTCATTACCCTCTAAGCTATGGGCAGATGAATACAAAAAGTTAAAAATTAAGTGATCTTGAGTTATGAAGGTTTAATTTCGAGTATGCACAAAAGAAATAATGGATGTAATTTTTATTCAACTTTTCATGCCAAGGTCAACTGTTTTGTTTTCAGTTTTGGCCCCTGAAAAGTAATTTTTCTCAGCTAAAAACTAAATCAAAATTGTGCTACAGGTTCAAATATTAAATTTCAACTCTGCAGACCAAATATTCAAAGAGAGGTTTTTTAGAGACTTTTCACACACGCACCAACAAGATCACTTATATATCATTGGCAGGACTCTGATACGAGTATACATTTTTGTTCATTAAGATTGAGTCAGCCCCAGCTACAAAGTGTTTTAGGTGATTCACGAGGCACAACTTTGTGTCGCACATGCTTCAGATGTCACAATTTGCTACAGTAAACATGTGCTGACATGCAGGTTTAGGAAGGCATCTTGCAGCAGGCTGTTGGTACACCATTACGTGGAGTATTGACTTATTGCCTACCCGCTAGGTGAGTTTATTCAGGGGTGCATCTCCCCCAATGAATTGAACATGCCCCCAGATACCAACCTGAAAATTTCTCCGATTTGGAATGGTACATACAGCACCTAGCCTTCCCAAATGGTCATCCATCTGGTACTGACCAGGCTCATCATTGTTTGATATATTTCTGTGTGCTAGAACGTTTTCATCTTAAATTCTACACAATTATGCAGAATGTAGAAACTATGCATAAATAGAATTCCGCATAATAGTGAAATGAAACCAATCATGTCATAAGAAATCATAAAAAAATGAATAATTGATTAATTAACGTTTATTTTTCAAACAAATATTCAAATTAGTTAACCTTCATGTAGTCGTAGTCGCTCGTATGTCCATGACTAAATATATTAAGAAACTTGTTATGTTTAAATAGAAAAAGTAGAATCTGGCCTTCAGACTGAAATCCGAGTGTAGTATCTGTCTAATGCTACACTTAGGTTGATTTCTCCTTAGCCAATGTAGGGGGGGAAACCCTTCTATATTAACGCAATTTTTATTTTTGCCTACTGCCCGAGTGCCCCTTTTTGGGGAGCTGGTTTACCTCCACATTAAAAACAACCTTGTGTCACATATTGCTATTGTGGGGAAGCAATTATATACCAGTAGAAATAGTAGGCTTTTAATATCAATGTCAGAGGGGAAAAAAAAATCTCAACTTTCTAGGTATATAGGTTTCATAATTTTTGAGATGAGGATTAATTATTTGGACTACTGTTCTCATGTTGGGTGGATTGAAGATGAGAACCGTGTTCTGATTAATCCAAATCCTCAATCTCCTGTAGACTTTAATCGGTTTTTGTTTCTATTAATATATTTCCTTATTGATTACTTGCTGTACTATCTGGTGTTGCCCGGGTGTATTTTTACTAGTGATGGGACGATTGCAATATTTTGACAGATTCTAATACAATTACCGATTCTGATACTTTTAAAATCCCTAAATATTTAGCTATAGAGTTGTTTTTTGTTTTGTTTTCATTTTCTGATCCTCACAGAAACCCATATAATATGCGCATATATTTTTTGCAAGCGTAAGAATACACTTATGAGAAGTAATCTATGGATTAGCGTTGGGTCGATTAATCATAATCGGTAATCGGCAAAAATCGGAATTTGGGGGGGGGTATCAGAATAAAAAAATTTGTGCCTATTTTCCGATGCCAAAAATGATTCCTCTAATTATCTTTTTTTTTTTTTTCATTTGATTTTGTTTAAAACAAAATCTTCCACTGCTGGTAGAAATAATAAAATAATAAAAATTTATTGATTTTAAACAACCAGTAAAACTAAAATTTAAAGATTGCCCTCCACAAGTATGTTTCTACACTTGAGAAAATATCTGAAGATTAAACATGTGCTTTTTACAGTAATTGGGGGGGGGGGGCGGATAACAACTTTATAGTTAAATATTTAGTGATTTATAAAGAATTGGAATCGGTAATTGTATCGGAATCTGGAAAAATATTGTAATCGTCCCATCATTAATATGAATATTAGTTTTACTGGTAGCTTAAAATCAATGAATAGTTATCGTTTTATCATTAGTAGCAACAATAATGAATTACGTTTTAAATAAAAACTCCTCGACCTAGCATTTGCAGGCAATATGAACTGGAACAAATGTATCGAGTATATTGCAAAAGCTGCTGCAAAGAAGATCGGTGAAGAATGAATCTATACAGAATTAAGAGCTAAAGGTAGATTCTTCTCGTTCCGTCAGCCATGGAAAAGTTTTAAATAAATAATTCATATTTTATTCTTAGTTAATGACGTCTGTAGTGATGATTAAACCTTCAACCTCAAGACGACTGTCACTGAAAACTGATTAAACCTAACACCGTTATCCATTGCGCTACATGGCCATGTGGTTCACATAAAGGAGGAGGGCTCACGACCTCTTGACCTTTCAGTCTAATTACTTTTATTTATCAATCTGACTACTCCTCATCCCAATTATAAAAAAGTGCCAATAGGTTACCTTCCCTTGTCTATTGTGTTAATAAATTACCTCCCCTGTTTGCTAAAAGAACCCTATTTGATAGGGCAAGATAATGCTCTAATCGCTAGGGACTTAATTTGGCGGGATACAAGTGAAAAGCTCTCTTCTGTCGTCTTTAAATGTCTTGGTCTGGCTAAGATACATTTACTGGATTATTCTGACGAGATGTTTAAAAGAACTTTCTTTTTATTTTTTTATGGAAATTGTTCCAGACAAGGCATGACGCCACTTGATGTAAGGAGCTATAAACAAGTGAGTTGCAATACTGCCGAACGTTTATATATGCTGTCATTCTAAATGGATATATAATGCCATGCCATGCCAGTGGTATTTCATCTAGGCGAGTTGAACCAGTTTCCTGTGAAGGAGTAAATTGTCAAGGGTTTATGAAATTCACAAGCTGTCCCCAGTTGCATATATATCCCAATCAGGGGAGATGACGATATTATGTTTTTGCAGTTCTTGCAAGAAGTTGTCAATGTCCTCCTACATACAGCACCTGGTACTCTCAAATGGTAACCCATTTGGTACTGACCAGGCCCAAAGTTGTTTAACGTCAGTGATTTAAGGAGAACCAGTAGGTCAATGTGATTATGCTCTATACTACGACGTAGACATATAAACACAATATCAGATATGGTAGTTTTTTGATTAATCTGCAAAAGCAGTTTGTTTGTAAAACATTTGTTGCATTATAATTTCAATAGATAAATCATTTATCTATATCTTTATGACCGTTATCTATGTACACGTGTTTTGCTGTACTATGGCTCATCAGTATAGCTTGCTGGTTTTAGGGTTTGAACCCCAAACCATAGGTACTATGATCGAGTGCATATATCGTTACGCAATGGGCCCCAGCTGAAATTATATACTATTCTTATCGCTTTTAAAATTATGCCGATTTAAAAAAAAAATAATTAAATATTTGGTCGTCTTGTTCCTAGGAAACCAGGAAAGCAGTTTTCCCTTAAAAAAGGTTGCCCATATTTTTTTAAAACAATCACCTACATACATGTGTTTCGCCGTACTAAAGCTCATCCACGTAGCTTAACTGTTCTAGGGCTCGAATCTTAAATCATAAGTACTATGATCGAGTGTATATACCGTTACAGTTCATTTTCAGCTTGTCTTTCCAACATTCTGTAAAAAAGAATTAGCAAATCACTTTATATTGTAAACAATTGATGCACTTAATTTTGAAGCAAATCACTTTATATTGCAAACAATTAATACATTTAAGTTTGGAGCAAATCAATTTATATTGTAAACAATTAATACACTTAATTTTGAAACAAATCACTTTATATTGCAAACAATTAATACACTTAATTTTGAAGCAAATCACTTTATATTGCAAACAATTAATACACTTAATTTTTAAGCAAATCACTTTATATTGAAAACAATTAATACACTTAATTTTTAAGCAAATCACTTTATATTGCAAACAATTAATACACTTAATTTTGAAGCAAATCACTTTATATTGCAAACAATTAATACACTTAATTTTGAAGCAAATAACTTACTTTTATTTATAAATTTGTTATCGGGAGTTAATTTCTTTTCCCATATATATATATATATATATATATATATATATATATATATATATATATATATATATAGAGAGAGAGAGAGAGAGAGCTCTTAACTGTCATTTCAGAAAGATTTTCTTCCATGAAAATCTACGATACCAAAGTAAATGAGAAAAAGTATAATTTAGAGAAATTCGGGTCTCAGAACTTTCTAGAAAGAGCGAGAGGGTTTTGGAATAATTAATACTGAATGGCGTTTTCTATAAAATGGGTTTTTGTGCTAACCCGGCAGGTGTTGGTTTGTCGTTGTAATAAGTTCAACCTCAGCTCTGGCGTAATTCCGTGATTTCATGTTTATAAATCCAATTAAAAAAATCCTCTTTAAAACCTACTGTTAACAAAAAGTAACTTTTTTGGAAATACTTCTCTGATCAAAGATGCCATGAATTTAAAATTTTGAGATTTCGTTACGTGAATAATTAAAGTACTCAACATACTTTTTTTACAAAAGAATAACCACTTATCAAGTCGAGGCCCGGAGGCCACTCGAGGATAAGACTTAATGAGTGTACAGTAGTCAATGGGACAATATCGTAGTAATCGTTAGTAGTGGAAATTTTGTAAATTGGATTACTGAGGAGACGGCTTATGAAGAACTTGTTTACATTGGAGTTGAAGACAATCATATTCTATTCAGCTGGTAAACAGAGCAGTTTTCCACAGGCGTGCAGTTCTAAGAAAGAAGCTTTGTTCGTGGAATCTACGTTTAGGTTTAGGCACAGATGAAGAGTGTGGTAAATTATTGATAGTGGTTGCATCTAGACGAGTGTTTTTCCGTGAAAGTTTGGCATGGAGGGGGGGGTAACCATAGATTGGAACTAAGGCGAGCACTTGTCATAAAAATAGTTCCTTCTCTTAATGGTCTCATTTACCTCTCTGCCATTAGGTTTGTTCATCTTTAGCTTAAGTAAAAGTATTTTTACTTGTTTTTCATTTATTAAATGTTGTGTGTGTGTGTACGCGCGTTATATAAAGATTATTATTGAAATTCATTCTCGTTTAATTATATTGTTACATTTATAACCATGTAACAATTTCTCATCCCAACATCTGATCTCTGGTTCTCATAATAAAGTTCTCAGACCCAAAGACTCATAGGATCAAAATAGGCGCTTCTTTCCATTTTTTTTATTTTATTTTTTATTATTTTTTTTTTTTAGCTATCCTGAGACCGGAAACTACTTTGTCACTGGTTATATTCTCAGCTAGGATAATATGCATTACTACATCTGAATAGAGCGTTTGCTTATGGCTTCAAAAAGTTACCCTTTTATTTTACTAGTGCAGAGAGTGATCCGGACGTAAATAATAACGTTATTATTTAAAAAGCCATTCTTAGCATGGGGAAGGGAGGGTGTTTTGTACCTATTCTATACTTCAACCATACAATTGAATAAAAAAACATGTCATAAAACTTAAAACTTGGAAATACGATTTAAAAAATAGCGCGGATCACTCTCTGCACTAGCACACCGTTTATTAACCAAGTTCAATGTTGCTTAACTTGGGTGGTTTCAGAAGAGAATCGCTGTTTCAACACAATTCGGCTACTAGATTAGTAGTTATATAATATCTTATTTATTCAACCGTCACATGTCTGTTTTTGTACATTACATCATCAAAATCCTATGTGAACAGCTTGTACACACATATAGTTTTATATATGTAAACAGTACAAAGCCGAAATGAACTGAATATGTACATATATTACTTTGACAGGCACAAAAACCACAACCATGTGTGTTTATACTAAAATGCATTGTCATATTACTAGCATTGACCTACATTTTTTTTTTTATATATATATATATTATTGACTAGTCCTCAATTTGACTCGATCTTCTGTGTAATAAAACAATAGCTTATTAGATGGGTGTATATATATATATATATATATATATATATATATATATATATATATGACACATTCCACCACCTATTAAAACTTTTATTATTTAGCTATCAGGGAGACCCGACGTTGCCCGGGATTGAATGAAGAGTAACATATGTTCCACACTTCCAATACTTTTATTGCCATCGAAATCAGTGAAATCACCCGTTTCTCAATCAAATTGATTGATTGATTGCCTGCTTTAGTCAGGGACCCACCACGGTGCACCGAAAGGAAGTTTCACATGCCTCCCCACAATGACTTAGTCCATAATAAATTGTTGTCTACATTGCACTGTAGAAAACCTGATTTTATGAAATTATTTTTATATGGTGGTTTGAATTTAAGTTTAAAATGCAAAAGTCGAGTATCATGATTTAATTGCATTCTAAACTGAAACCTTCATTTCAAACGCGCCCCTGTTTTATCAAAGAACTTACTGTTGATTTTATATCCTGGACCATTCTGCTTGTGCGGTGATAAAACTTCCCAAAAGCACCTGCGATGTTAGGCTGTATAAAGGTGTTAAATTTGGTTAAAATCGAACTGTTTCTTTAATTGGATTTTTGTTATTATTGATTTTTGATACTTATCAGAAGCATTCCGATACAAAACCTATCCAAGAACACTCTCAGACACATGAAGTACATTTGTGTGAAATTTCAAAAACACTTGCGGGTACTTACAGGAAGAGCATATGAAGGTTGCCAACATCCTAAGTGAAAGAGATTTTATGGAATGAACTAGATTTGATCTTGGAACACCTAGATTGTCAGTCCATGCCATTAACCACTTGACCACTGTCACTTCCCATCAGGCCACTGAGGCAGGTTATGAAGAGATACATCTTCTGGATGCCCGGAGCTAACTCAGTGAAGTGTTTTCTCATAAATCTCTTAGTCCTACTGACTTGACTAATAACTAAAGTGACCCCCCATACCTGGAACTAGATTAAGTCTCTCATTTGCCCTCACCCTTTTTAACTGCTATATTTTATTTGGACTGATTGTCTTTTAATTGTGTACACATGACTTGTGCCATTTTATGAATAGGGCTAGGACAACAGCATATTATTTTCATTGTTTTGACTCTCGAATGTGTATCCGTTGATATCTTATATGCTTTTGTATAGAGTGATGTGGTTCTCAGTTGATTAACTGTGTCTGTGGCGGATATATACTCGAGAGTCAAAATAATGAAAAGAATATGCTGTTGTCATAGCTTTAGTTATAAGCTTCAACTGAGGGTCCACGCCTAGAGTTCATGTCATATCTCTAGAGAAAAGTGAAACCTAAAATAGGATTACATTAATTGAGGGTGGGATTGGGTGGGAGGTCTTTCCTTTAAACAGATTATTTAAATGGCCCGACGTTGCCCGGGATTGAATGAAGACTAACATGTTCCACACTTCCAATACTTTTATTGCCATCGAAATCAGTGAAATCATCCGTTTTTCAATCAAATTGATTGATTGCCTGCTCTAGTCAGGGACTCACCACGGTGCACCGGAAGGAATTTTCACATGCCTTCCCACAATGACTTCGTCCACACACAATACATTGTTGTCTACATTGCACTGTAGAGAACAATTTAATCAATTATCGTTAATAATTTTTACTTGAACTTTCCAAATGATCTCAATTGAATCCTAAGCAACATATCAAAATTTTGTGTCTTTAAGAGAGAGAGAGAGAGGTGGGGGGAGACAACTCTTTAATTCCATGCCATTTAATATTTTTCTTATTTTATGTAGTTAAATCCTTTTGGGTTTCTTTCTTCTACTCATAATTGTATCTAACCATGCAGGTAATGTCAATCTTAGACAATTATATTGTAACAGCAGTTCTGATTAGATAGTCATGAAAAAGAAGGACACATTTGCCCTGTGAAGTTGGTTGGTTATTTTTGTTTTACGGCATATCAACCCTTTTCGGGTTATTTAATGCCGAATCCAAAGATTTTGAAGAAAAATTTTTTAATAGAATATATTTGTTGTTTTCAAGTCAGTTTCTATTCAACCCATAGTTGGGACCCTAACAGGTACTACCACTCCGGGTCAGAGTGGACCTGGGAGCAATGGTAATTAATGGGTGGCTCCACACTCCCCAAAGCCCGCAAGCTGGGGCCTCACCACTGGATATAGTTTAAGGTCATATCCAGGACCATCCCTGTGAAGAGAATCCTGTCAAATTATTCTATAAATCTTTCAATATCCAGTAACTTGATGTGTTCACGTTATGCGGACGTTTCTACCCCAGTTGTAAATGATAGATACATCTCCATTTGCTTAACAGGTCTTTGGTGAGCTTTCAGAATCATTAATTCTCTTCAGAGAATTAATTATCTGGGCTGGAACCATCAGCTGACATTTGAACAAATGTAATGTGAAACAAACAGATATCTTTATAAAAAAATATATAATTTATTTATTCATTTCGAATGAACATAAAAACTTGAAAGTCGGCTGAGCTGAGGAGGGGCTGCATCGTCAACAGAGTCAAAATTCCAACTGGTAAAATCTTTTCTCTCATGGTGATAAAAATGAGAGGGAGGAAAAGAAAGAGAAAGATGAATACATATCAAAAAAGAAAGAGCAGAAAAAAAAAACTTAATTCGCAAGTCCCAGGCGACAAATTTATTTGGTTCAGCCTTCCTGGCTTTTAACAAACCCTGGAATTTATAAACATCTGTCAAACTCAGCCAGGGTCAAATCTGATTAACAACACACGTTTTGTCATCAAGCTGTCTCCGCCCTGCTTCTGTGGTACCAGTATTCAAGAATTCTGGCAAAAGAACTGACCCATTAAATTATCGCCCCATTAGCCTCCTCCCACTTTTTGCCAAAATATTTGAGTCCATAATTAACCATGCTCTAGTCTATCACCTTACAGATGCTTCTGACTGACCAACAATATGGATTTAGACAAGCCCATTCCACAGCAGACATCCTAACTGTAATCTCTGAACGTATATACCATTCACTGGACAAAGCGGGGGAGGGCAGAGCGGTAGCTCTAGATATATCTAAGGCTTTTGACAGGGTATGGCATGACGGTTTCCTCAGGAAAATTAGATCATATGGTATCACTGGTAGAATACTTAACATAATTAAATCCTTCTTAGATAAGGGAAAAATCCAGGTTGTCCTCGACGGTCGTACATCTAAACAATATGATATAAATGCGGGAGTTCCCCAGAGGTCTATCCTTGGACCTCTACTGTTCCTGATATTCATAAATGACCTCCCTGACAAAATTTCCTCTGAGATGGATATATATGCTGATGGCACCACACTCTATGGCAGACACGACAGGAAAACAAATGGACACATATCTAAAGAAATGGCAGAAACACTAGAGGATGACCTCCAATCTGTAGTGGAATGGGGACAAAAATGGATGGTCACATTCAATGCCGCCAAGACTAAACTAGTTTCATTCAATAATTACAAGAAACCTTCTCTACCACCTATAGCAATGGCCAACGACTCTTTATCTGAGAGTACGTCTTTCAAGCTCCTTGGCCTAACGTTCACAGGAAACATGAGCTGGAACAATTACATCGAGGGCATTGCCAGGGCCGCTGCAAGGAAGGTGGGCTCTCTCTACCGAGTTAGAAAACTACTAACACCCGAAAGTATCCTGTACCTCTATAAGGCAACCATTCGCCCATGTATGGAGTATTGCTGTCATATTTGGGCTGGTGCATCGGTTACTAGTCTCTCGCTCCTTGACAAGGTTCAAAAGAGAGTCGCAAATCTGATAGACCCTGAACTGGCAACTAAGCTTCAGCCTCTGTCCCATCGACGAAACGTTGCATCCCTCTGCCTGTTCTACAAGTATTTTAATGGTGAATGCTCTAACGAACTGCAAGCACTTGTGCCCCCACGACATGGACACCCTCGACAGACCCGACAGGCTGCAAAATCCCACCCCCACACTGTAGAGATCCCTAGATGTAAAAGATCTTTCTACTCCAGTAGTTTCTTCCCCAGAACCGCTAGACTTTGGAATTCCATTCCAGGTCCCTGCTTCCCCAACTGTACTGACGTGCAGAAGTTCAAGTGCAACGTGAACCAACATCTTGCTGCCCAAATCCCTACATAGTACCCTAGTAGTTGTTGCCCCTGATAGTAGCCCCTACACCAAAGTGGCAATGTGCCTTGTTTGGGGTGAAAATAAAATAAAAAAATAAATAAATAAAATAAAATAAAAAAATAAAATAAAAAAAATAAATAAATAAATAAATAAAATAAAAAAAAAATAACACCTTTCTGATTCTATGTGTCTGCCCACGAGCACCATAAAAGTCAGGCACAACCCCCCCCCCCCCCCCGCAAAAAAAATATGGAGAACTCCAGCTAATATACTTAAAGAATATAAGAATCTATTACTCTCCACTTATAACAGCATTACTTCCAGTTGTTGTTTTTTTTCTTCTTATGCCAGGTTAGGAGAAATGCAATTAAGAATTATGAAACCTTTGCTTCACTATAAACTCATCATCACAGAGATACCTTTTCTCAAAACACGGGAGGCCAACAAATGTTTTTGCTATTTTTATTTTAGAATGTTCTTATTTATAATTAGTAATTAAACTAATTAATCATTTGTTTTGTTTTTTAAATCCAACATCATTTACTCAAACTAATCATTAATAAAGTCAATCAACCTTCATTAATATTTGTTGAAGTTGCCATGGTTTTTGTATATTAATGAACTGACTTCATTAGTTATTTTACAAGATTCATTCACCATTTTCTTTTTATTGGAATTTAATGCGAGCTTTTGTGCAAGACTGTGGGGTTAGTAGCCCAGATACTCAGTATACTAGTAATATATATATATATATAATCTGGTAGGCTTGACAAATACTTTACTCGGGCCAAATCACCATGAAAAAAATAGTTTGTTTCAAAGTTGATTTCAAAAAAATTTTTTAAAAAGCAACTTACGAAATGAAAAACAAATTGAATATTCTTCGATTTCTTTCTCATTTCGTGAGTCATTGATAATTTGTTTGGATTTTTAAAAGCCTTTTAAAAGGCAGATATACTGCAAGGAAACTATGGTACGTTTCTGGATTACATGACATATACTTCTCATATAAATATTTTGTATTTTTAGCTCTCATTTGCAATCAACCACTTCATTGATTTTTTTTTCAACACATCTTGATGGCATATATATATATATATATATATATATATATATATATGTGTGTGTGTGTGTCCATTTCCCCTATTTCATGAACTCATAGTGCTTGTGCCTCCTCAACATACACCCGCGACTAACCTGATAAACAGCATAATCCCACCCCTTTACTGTTCAGGTCCCTAGATGTTGGAAAGTCTTCTATTCTAATAGTTTCTTCCTTCGGACTGCTAGATTTTGGAATTTCCTCCCTGTTTCCTGCTTCCCTGACTGTACTAAACTGCAAAAGTTTAAATATAATGTGAACAAACATCTCGCTGTTCGACTCCCCACGGAAAAAGAGTATATATAAAAAACAACTTCATCTCAACACGTGATCTTAATGGACTAACCCACATTACTATCCAACGCAATTTCCATCCAGCGATTCTAAATAATTAAAACATCCGTATTATTAACTTGCAATATTTATTACATACACAAAGAAATGGCTTTTAACAAACTAAATAGAATGTTTAATTTGCATAATGATTTTTAAAAGTAGGTTAAAACAGAAAATTATTGATTTCTAATTTTTTTGTTCTTACAAAATATGAAATGTTTATATTTTCTAACTATAATATATTGTATGTTTGCTTATTGTATGGTGATAATAGCGTATAACGCATATTCTGTTTTCAAATATAGATTATAGGTTATTCTCTGCATGGCGCATTGATGTGTAATATTATTTATTACTTCTAGGGCTACCTGGCATCGCCTAGAGTCGTAACTTCCATAAAAAGTAAAAGTAAAGCAAACGCACACGATAAATGTCTCCAATCTTGCAAAAGTGTCATGCTCTACTAGTATTGTTTAATTTTCGATTTTTGAACGATTATCAAGGGTTTTCATACAATGGTCATGACAGCTATGATTTTTTTTTTTTTTTTGTAACTAAACACAGTGGACATGTGATTTAAAAAAATTTTTTTTTACTTGCGTTCACCCCTAACAAGGCATATCGCCATTTGGACGTAAGGGGCTACTATTTGGAACCATGCCTAGGAAAAATTAACAAGATGTTGGTTTACATTACATTTAAACTTCTGCATATCAGTACAGTCAGGGAAGCAGGTAGCAGGAAGGGAATTCTAAAGTCTAGCTGTTCAAGAGAAGAAACTATTAGAGTAGAAAGCTTTTTGGCATTTAGGGACTTTAACAGTGAAGGGGGGAGATTTTGTTGCTAAGCGGATTTGTCAGGGATATGTACGTCAAGAGGGAACAAGTGCAACAAGTTCATCAGGGCACATTCCATTAAATTATTTATAAAACAGGAACAGAGGTGCAACATCGCAGTGATGGGACAGGGGTTGGAGCTTAGTTGACAAAATCGGATCTGTTAGATTGAAAACTCTTTATAGAGGGAGAGGCTAGTAGTAGATGCACCAGCCCAGACGTGGCAACAATACTCCATGCATGGGTGAATGGTGGCCTTGTAGAGGTACAGGATACTCTCAGGTGTGAGTAGTCTGCTAGCTCGATAGAGGGAACCCACCGTCTTTGCAGCAGTTTTTGCAATGTCCTCAATGTATTTGTTCCAGTTCATATTGCTCGCAAATATTAGGCCGAGGCATTTGAAGAAAGAATTCTCAGGTAGGATGTTATTTTTTATGGATATAAACAGTTGGAGAGGTGTGTTGTAATTGTTAAAGGAGAACAACTTAGTCTTACTAGCATTAAATGTTACCATCTATTTGCAGTCTTATTCCACTACAGTCTGGAGGTCATTTTCTAATGATTCTGCCATTGTCTTAGATTTCTTCCCTCGTGCTTGTAGTGTTGTATCATCAGCAAATATACCCATCTCGGACACAACATTATCAGGGAGGTCGTTTATGAATATCAGGAATAATGGTCCAAGCATCAACTCCTGAAGCACTCCCGCATTAATATTATGCTGCTTGGATGTACGTCCATCAATGACAACCTGGATCGTCCTATTGTCTAAGAAGGATCTAATTATATTTAGTATACATTCAGTTATACCATACAATTTAATTTTCATTAGCCATGCCAGACTTTGTCAAAGGCCTTGAATATATCAAGGGTTACAGCCCTGGCTTTGCCCACCTTATCTAGTACATGGTAAATGCGTTCAGAGATGACTGTTAAAATATCTGCAGTAGAACGACATTGCCTAAATCCATATTGTTTGTCAGAGAGAAGATTTGCTTTTGCAAGATGGTGGATTAGTGCTTGATTAATTAAGGTCTCAAAGATTTTAGTGTAGAGGGAGGGGGAGACTAATAGTGATAATTGAGAGGGTCGGTCCTTTCACCAGAATTTTTGTACACTGGTACCATAGAGGTCATCTTCCAGCTATTAGAGAAGCAAGATTCAGTAAGTCATTTATTGTAGAATCGGAAAGTAGGGGGGGGGCTAGCTCAACTGAGCATGTCTTAATTAGCATAGCAGGGATGAGATCAAGCTCACACACTTTGGAGGTGTCTAAGTTTTTTATGATATCACGGACATGAGAAGGGGTGATTTTCCATCATCTAGTGTGACTTAAGTCCACATAGGGAAGTTTGGGAGGGAGTTGTTTGTTGGCACTAAGGTGGAGTTAGAAGTGAATCGCCGGGCAAGCAATTCCACCTTCTCCTTTGCTGTGCACGCAACCTTCTGGTTGTTGGATAGTAGAGGAATTACGGATTGCTCTTTATTCACTACACTATTATAAATTTTCCAGAAATCACGAGTTCCTATCTTTTGCGATTCTATGCATTCCCTGGTTATTTCAGCACGCTTTCTTTTGGCTGTCGCTATTTTTCTTTTACAATGATTTCTAGCATCTACGAATTTTTACCTATTATGTATTTGCCCTGTGACGTACAAACCGGTGGAATGCATGCTGTCTTTATGCAATGGTAGCTGCACAATCTATAGTATACCATGGCGGTGAGTGGGGCTTGCTATAAAACTTCCGTGTGGGAACATGTGCTTCAATGTTCGCTTTTCACCATTCAGTTGTCTTATTGGTCAACTGTTCAGCAGGAAGAGAGAAGATATCGGTCCATTGGACATATCTCCCTTGTGCATGTACTTTTTTTTTCTTTATGTTTTAGTAAAAACAGCTTTTTCCAATTCTTTTTAAAGAATTATTGAAAACATAAATATAAATTATAAAAAAAAGCTTTTATTTTTATAATTTTGTTATTAAGTGCAAATAAAGACTAATTGTGTTATTTTATCTGTATAATTTTATTAATTTTTATTGTATACTTTTCAATGTCCCAATTTTATTTTATTTTAATCGCTTCAAAATACAAACAGTAAATAACAAAAAAAAAAAAAAAGCGGAGAGACTTTTTTGCCGCTTCACTAGTTTCAGTAGCAGCCACGTGAAAAATTAGGGAAGACATTCCCTGACTATAACCTGAAAGTAGGTACATGCAAAATAAAAAAATAAAAATTATTTTTATTTAAAAGCAGGAACACAGAAAAGAATTAAATTTAAAAATGGTAAAAATTATACAAACGTTCGCGATAGGAATATATGGATGCACAGCTGAGGAAAAAAAAAAAGAAAACTGGAACTCCCTACTTTCCTACAACTACCTGACGTCATTTTCAGACAGCTTTTTGACTTTCTGACATTTTGGGCTTCAGTAGAACGCTTAGACGACTTCATTTGTTTTTGCTTGTGTGAAGCCAGAATCTCTCGCTTTTGGGGGCTAATGGAAGATTCATTTGTTGAATGACTTTTTCTTATATTTTTATGGACTAACAAGGTTTATTATTATTATTATTTTTTTGTTTTTTAAATTCAATATCTTAGGACTTTATTTTACTAATTCTCTTTGAAATAGACCCAGAAAACTAGGGATTTTCACAATGAATATATTTAACTTCAAAATTTAGCTGAACTTGTCAATGTCGCCGTGAAAACATTTTTCATTATAATTTGTTTTTTTGTTTTTGTTTTTCACGTGTACAAATATTTTTTTTTCCATTTGGAAATAAACTTTAGGCTTTAATCTTCCAAATACAATTAAAAAGTAGTCGGAAACCTACAAAAAATAATGAGAAACCGGCTTTCAATATTATGTTCCCCTATCTTTTTTTCGCCATTATTGCCCGAACCTACCTGAAAGTTTTTGATAGAATTTCATTTTCAAATTTCCTTTTAAATAATTATTTTGATGTGACTATTTTTGCTTCAACAGGTAAAGTCAATTGCTTCTGTTTTAAAGTTCATTTTCTATCAATTTAGTTCGCATTTAAGACTGAAATAAGAATAGAAGAAAAAGTCATTCGACAAATTAATCTTCCATTTTCATGAGAAAAATCTTACAAAAGTCTCTAAAGGAAATGGCTATTCACATTAAAGATAAACGTTTGTTGAAACAAACTGGAAATTAAAAAAAGAAAACGAAAATAGACAAACGTTTAGAAATAAGATCATTTAAAGCAGAAGAAAAAAGATGGCAATCGTTTAAAAGAAAGAAAAAACTCTGGAAAATATTTTAAAAAATGTTTTAAAATCTTCTGTTTGTGTACGTTACATTAAACTCTAACCATCTTTAAATTGAAAGAAAAAATCGATATTTTTGTTTGTTTGTAGGATGGGCAGATAAGAAAATAGTTTAATCTGTGAAAAGTACACAAAAGATTGAAAATCATCAATCAATCGACTGAAGAAAGATTGCAGAGAAGTTTATCACTATAAATGAGATTTAAAGCAATACAAAAAAATAAAATAGGTAATTCGGCATATTAACTGATTGTAATCATCTTTTAGTGATGGAAGAAAATGAAAGTATGTATGTATATATACTTTTTATTTGTTTTACGTAAGCATTAATATGTCGCTACGCATTCATGAGTATGTTTCGGTCAGCCAGTTATAAGTAACTAGAGACCTTGTCAGGCGATATAGCTTATACAAAATCAGAGTTTTATTTAATTTAAATTAAATTTTCAGTATTTATGAATGAATAACTGAATATTGTATAAAAAAACAAAAAACTTATAGACTTTAAATCATTTAAAGTCCTTTTACCATTTTTTTTTTTATATTCCATTTTCATTTCAAGGATGAAATACTTTTTATTATACCCATAGGCGAAACTCAATGACCATCTTTACAAGTACTTTAATGGAAGGTACTTTGACAAACTTATAGCACTAGCGCTCCCTCGGTGTAAATACCCCTTGCCAACCTGACAAGTAGCAAAATTCCACCTGTGTCAGACGAACGGATTACACACATAACAGCTGGTTGCAGACTAAGAAATTGTTAATTGACCCAGAGAGGGAAAAACAGGAATGCAACCATATTCTGTTGGCTTTGAAAATATGTCAGTGGTTTGATGTTGAAACGACCGGCAATAAATACTTTTTCTTTCGACAGAAAAAAAAAACACTTGTGTCGAAATTTTCTTTCTTTCTTAGCAAGACTTTTATATACAGCGTGTCCGTGTTAAGATATAGCAACCACTTTGCATAAAATCTCTCTCTACTAGTTCATGTATTGTGTAATGTGTGTTATTTTCCATTAATGTCTTGATATGATTGTCATCGTTAGAGGGTGGTCCTGCCTCAGTGTTCTTCATTATTTAAGGCTAAAATCTCTAGCTCTAAACTTTGCAAACCACTTCTGTACAATTAAAGCATCTCCACCGTACACTGACCATATTATTTTGTAGTTTGCTGGGGCATTTTTTTTCTTCTTCTTTTTATGAAAAGAGAAACGCATCAAGTGCTGTAAATGAGTTTTATACAATCTCCCGTTTTCAAAGAGTTCCAAAAGTAATGATACTAGCAACCAAATCTCCTGCCTTCACGGTCGAGGTCCTCAGATGCCAGAGAGACTTTGGCTCTAATAGTTTTTTCCCTCAAACTGTTAGACTTTGGAATTTCCCTCCTATTTCCTGCTTCCTCAATTGTATTTACATGTAGACGTTTAAATGTAATGTGAACAGACATCTCAAATCCCTACTTAGAATGTCCTTGAAGACATGGTTCCTTCCTCTAATAGTTTCTTCCATGGTACTGTTAGACTTTAGAATTCCCTTCCTATTCCCTGTTTCCTCAACTGTACTAGCATGCAGAAGTTTAAATATAATGTGAACAAACATCTCACTGCTTAACTCCCTACTTAGAATGTCCCTATAGACACGGTTTCTAATTCACAGTAGCTCCTTACGTCTTAGTGATAATTTGTCTTGTTTGGGGTGAATGTGAGTGAAAAAAAAAAGTTACATTATTTTTAACTTTTTTTCTCAAGAAATAGCTTGAAGTATACTCTATCCGAAAATGTAAGTATAAGATGTTTTCTTTCTTTTTCTTTTTCTTTTTTTTAGAGGTAGCGAACTTTAAACTGGCAACTCTATTTTCTTTAATTGCAGATTTGGCAACTATCGGTTATTTTGAATTCAGTTTGGTTGAGAGAATGACACTTGAGCAGCCGTATCTGCTAATCACGTTGCCACGCCGGTTCCTGTCAGATCACCCAAGTTAAGCAACATTGAGCCTGGTCATTACTAATATGGGTGACCAATTTGGCAATTCCAGGCGCTGTATGCAGGAGAACATCGACACCTCCCTGCAAGAATTGCAAAAACCTAACATCGTCATCTCCCCTAACGGAGATATACATGCGACTGGGGACTGTTTCTGAATTTCATACTTCATACATGGAACTTCCTCCTTTGGAGGAAGCTGGTTAAACCCGTATAGGGTTAGAGCTATTTCATATACACACCTGAGCAGTGCTCACAAATTGCAAATGATATGATCAATTTACTGAGGGAAACGATTGATGAACAAATAATTTCACAAAATTGACCTGTCAACTGGCCACCTCGTTCATGTGATTTAACCCCATTAGATTATTTTGTATGGCGATATGTAAAGTCCCATGTCTACATTGATAAACTAGACACAATGGGGCCATTTTGAAGACAACATTCAATATGCTATTGCCGAAATACAGCTTAATATAATTGATAAATTGGACTTCTAAATTACGCCATATATGCACGAGCTATATGCCTAAAATTGTACTTAAATTATCATGCCAAAAAGTAATATTCAGAATAAGCAACATATTTGTATTTTAAAAATATTTTTCTGTGATTTATTTTAATTTAAAGTTCACCACCTAAAAAAAAAACACGTTTATATCTGTCAATAATTTGAAATATAATACAACATGTTGACGCATGAACTACTAAAAATCAACACAAAATTTCTGAACTGCCTAATATTTGTAAAGGCGGTCGCCAAGTTTTGACTATGACTATAATAAAATGGATTTTGTCCTTGAAATGAAATAGTAGGACTGGGAGTAAAGTAATTTAAGCAAACTAAAAACAGTCTATAAGATTTTTGTTTCTTATTATTGCATGTAAATTTTATGCAAATTTATTTAAATAGACTTCATGGCCTGGTGGGAGATGTCCTTTTCTCTTCGCTGCAACCTCTATCTCTCAGAAGAGATGTTGCAAGTTTGTCTCTGCTTTATCGTTATTTTCATGGAAAGTGTTCAACTGAGCTTCAATCTATGGTCCCCCCTTGCCAAACTTTCACAAGAAACACTAGACTAGCTGAAAACACTATCAATAATTTTCCCCACTCTTTATCTGTACCTAAACCTAAACATAGATTCCATGAACAAAGCTTCTTTCTTAGAACTGCACACCTGTGGAATTGTCTTCCGTTTTCCTGCTTTCCAGCTGTCTATAATATGGTTGTCTTCAAGTCCAACGTGAACAAGTTTCTGATGAGCCGTTCCACTTAAGTTAACAAATTTACCGAACTTCCATTACTATCGATTACTATATTGTCCTTTTGACTACTCTACACTCTTTAACCCTTATCCTTGAGTGGCCTATCGGCCTTGATAAGTGGTGACGCCTATGTAAAAAAAAAAAAAAAAAAAAAATTCAACATGTCATTTGGATTCTTTGGACTACTATTCTAATCTTGAATGTTATTTTCACAACATTTCAGTCGATGTAACCCCTGACCTCCTTCAGGTGTATTTTATCAAACACAGGAATCCTTCTGTCAGACTCAAAAATCTTTTTGTCAAACTCTAGGAAATCTGAATGGAATTTCCTGATTTAAACAGAAAGATTCCTGCATTCGACAAGATACACCTAAAGAAGATTGGAGGTTACATCAACCGAAACGTTGTGAACTCTTCTGTTTTGCTGCCTTCCCACTGACTACAATTTGGGAGTCTCCAAGTCCAATGTGAACAAGTTTAAGTAATCCAATTTACCAAATTTCCACTACTAACGATTACTACGATATTGTCCTATTAACTACCGTACACTCATTAAGCCTTATCCTTGAGTGACCTCCAGGCCTTTATAATTCCTTTCCTTTGTTATTTCCTTTGTTAAAAAATTTCCTTTGTTAAAAAAAAAAAAAAAAAAAAACTCAAGATAAGAACAGTAGTCCGAAAAAAATCCAAGTAATACAAATAATTAATCCTCATCTCAAAAATCCAGAAACGTAACTTTATCTACATTATATGTATTATTCTCTTTGCAGGTGTGTGATATGTATGGGAGAATTTATAATTGGTGATGCCCTTCGGTACCTGCCCTGCATGCATACTTATCACAGAGACTGTATTGATGATTGGCTGATGCGATCTTTCACATGCCCATCCTGTATGGAACCTGTCGATGCTGCTTTATTGACAACATATGAAACCAACCAATGAAGAACTGCTGTTGACCGTACTGCCTAGCTAACATTCAAAATTTTTAAAAAACGCAGGCGCCCCCTGATGGCAAGCAAATTGCTTTTTGCCCAGTGCTCTTACTCCTATCAAATTGTATCACTCGCCACGGCTATTACTGCCGATCTTCATTTTTCTTTTCTATAATTTTTGATTTTTGGAGAAAAAAAAATAATGTGGCAATAAATTTTTTTTTTTTTTTTTTTTTTTTTGGTGGAGTGTGAATAAAAATGAACAGGAGAAAGAGTTGGGGGAGAAAAAAAAAAAACGAAAAAAATAAGATTAAATAAAACTAAGAACTATTTTTTTTTTTTTTTTTTCTCCAGCAGGGCACTGAAATCAGACAGGTATGGCCAGAACCAAGGGCAGATAACTGTTACCTGAAAATGAATTTTAATGAATTTTTTTTTTTTTTCTGGCTGCACATAAAAAAACACAAACAACAAAACAGACCATTAAAAAATTCTATAAACATTTTTTTTTTAATAACCAAGTGCAGTGATTAATGTCTTTCATGTGCAGTCTGACTGCTTGCGTATGTATGCGTTGGTGGAGTCGGCCATTGTTCTTTTATTTCCTTGTTCCCTTTATTAAACTGATATTCCTTTGGCCAGTACTCAACCTGTTTAGATGAATGTATGTAAATTATTCAAAGCCTTGTAAAGAAAACAAAAATAACGAATTTGTTTACATTTCCTTTTTACTCCATATTGTTTTAAAAAAAAAAAAAATTTTTTTAATTTTATTTGGAAAAAAGAAAATCTGGCTTTTTTTAAATTGTTTTTTTTTTTTTGTTGTTTTTTTTTTTTTTTTTTAAATATATATAGGTGTTTGGAAAATCGATGGCATAATTTGGGGGTTTTGTTCTATATGCATAAAAAAAAAGCCTCTTTGTGTGAGGAATTACTTATATAATAGCTCTCCACTGCTTGTATAATTTTCTTTGTGGTCTTTCTCTGCGTGATCTTTAGATTGTGCTCATCATATTTATTTAACTGAATTCTGTCTGTTATATTCCTGTTATCTGAAATAAGAAGGGCCAACATTTGCAGGATGCCAACCGATTTATCAAAGGAGCCCCTGCTGATCATGTCGCTAAGATCTTTCTTCTGAACCCTATGACTTTTATATTTGTTTAGTGTCATTCTTTCACGATTTTGTTAGTTTCGGTGGCAACACCAGACCCAGGCTTATTTTACCTGCACCTGCAATCCTGTCACAGTGTTTGTCTATCCCATATGCAGAGATAACATTGCACTATCACACATATTATACATTAGATTTAGATTTTTACAATAAAAACTGTTGATCAGTATTTGTTTCAATAACTCAGAAACTAAGTGTTTCTGGGCCTATATAACTATCCTTTTTTTTTAAATCATAGAACGTAATCTTAAAATTATGCCATCGATTTTTCAAACACTATATATATATATATATATATATATATATATATATATATATATATATATTCTCCAAGCTTAAAAGTATTTTTTCTTTAATAAATGTGAACAAGATTTGACTTGATGCCATCAAGATATTTTGCCAAATCTTTTGGTTCTGTTTCATGATCAGAACTTATACACATAATGTGATATGTTATTTCTAAAAAAAAATAATAATAAATAAGAAAGAAAAAACCTTTCCCATTGATTGTCACAAGAATTCTAGAAAAAAAAATGAAAATGATCTGAAAAAGATTAATTTTATTTTTATTTACTTATATATTTTTTGGATTAAATAAATTTCAGGAATGTTAGAATAAGCAACAACCAAAAGGATACACTTTGCTTTATCGCTACTTTTTTTTTATTATTATTATTTTTTTTTTTTTACGTTCAGTGTAATTATGAGAAAACAATATGTCAGGAGGGGAGAGTATTTACAAAAAAAAAATTTACTAATAGCTTAAAAAATATATAATTTTATTTACAAACACATTTTGACATATACAATATTTTTAATTATAAAAAAGAAGTTATATTTACAAAACTTTTTATTTTGGTAAAATGTATATTAAAAAAAAAACGAAACAAATATTAAAATAAAATGGAAAGGTAGTTTGCTTGAAGCATTACTGGTAAGAAAGTTGTAGCAATGTAGAATACCAAGTTATTAAATTGATTTGATGTGACGTATGAAAAAAAAAACAGACAAACAAATGAAGGTCTCGTTGGTTTTATAAATCTTTGTATATCTATCTATTTTTCAAAATCAGTCACATTAGTAAATATGGACTTACTGTTTAATATAACCGGGATGGTAAATGTTTTTGATATTTCGAGAATAAAATCTTTCTTTTCAAAAAGAAAACAAACCAAGAGAATGCCATAAATAAAAAAGGAAATATTAAAATATTTGTTTAATGTTGTGCAGAGATAGTGTCATACAATTTGAAAATGTTTTTTTTTTTTTTTTTTTTAAATATTGGATTGTATTAAAATAATTTTTATTTTCTTTTATTTTGAATTTTTTGCTATAATTTTTTAAAATTTATCATAAGCAATAAAACAGGAAGTCAAAAGTAAATACAATTAGCGTTACGACAAAATATGTCCTTTTGGGTATTGCTCATTCTGGAGTGTCTAAGCTCTATTTGATCCATTAAAAAATTTTTTTTACAATTTTAGCTTCAAGGCTTGGCTTCATAGACTTTGTGTTCCTGAGAATTACTCTCATCATCTCATATTTTAAATTTTTTATGAATTTTTTCCCAGTAGATGTCACTTTATTTATTTATTTTTTTTTTTTTGCCGTCAGCTTCATCCATAAAAAAGATTCATCTTGCTAGATATATCATCAACTATATTTCCTTTTATTTTTATTAACAAATGTTTGCATTTGATTAAAAAAAAATATATATATACATATAAGAAATAAAAAAAAACAAAAAACAATCCATCAAATTTCTTATTCCATATTCAAATAGATACTCTTAAAGTTTTTTTTTTCTATTTCTTCCTGCCTTCCCTCTCAGCCTTATCTAATTTGTGGAATATTCCGTCTTTTTAAAGATTCTGCATTCTTTTTTGTTATGTTTCTGATAGATAATATTAAAAATCAATTTTTCCATAAGTTTTTTTCTCTTGTATCAACAAAGTAACCAGAATATATCCATGCATGTATATATTGATGCACATGTGTATAATATACATGGTTACATATATATATATATAAAAAAATCCATGTATGTATGCAAACATGAATAATATCTATGTATGTATGCAAACATGTATAATATACTTGTTTATATATATAATATCCATGCATGTGTGCAAACGTTTAATATACATGTTTATATATATAATACCACGTATGTATGCAAACATGTATAATATACATGTTTATATATAATATACATGTATGTATGCAAAAATGTATTATATATAATATATATATGTATATATATATATATATATATATATATATATATATACTATCCATGAATGCATGCAAACATGTATTATGTACATGTTTATATATATATATATATATATATATATATATAATATCCATGTATATATGTAAACATGTATTATATACATACTGTCCATGTATATATGCGAACATGTATAATATATATATATATATATATATATATAAAATTCATGTATGTATGCAAACATGAATATCTATGTATGTATGCAAACATGTATAATATACATGTTTATATATATAATATCCATGCATGTATGCAAACGTTTAATATACATGTTTATATATATAATACCACGTATGTATGCAAACATGTATAATATACATGTTTATATATAATATACATGTATGTATGCAAACATGTATTATATATATATATATATATATATACATACATACACTATCCATGAATGCATGCAAACATGTATTATGTACATGTTTATATATATATATATATATATATATATATATAATATCCATGTATATATGTAAACATGTATTATATACATACTGTCCATGTATATATGCGAATATGTATAATATATATATATATATATATATATATATATATATATATATATATATATATATTCAATGCATACAGAAATCCGTGGTTGTTAGCAAAAATAAAGTCATCATCAAACTGAAGTATACGAAAAAATGTCCTCACCCCAAATATACACAAGAAATGCAAGTAATAAAAAAATAAAAATTATTTTTTATTTAAAGATTTTTATGTAATTTTATTTTCCTTGGTTTCTGGAATTGAAAAAAAAAAAATATATATATATATATATATATATATATATATATATAACCGCAAAGTTTTTGTTGGCATTGACATTCTGTGTCTTTGTAAGCAGTACCACTGAATAAACAGTTAAATTAGTCTACAAGGCTGGGAATAATGCAAACGAAAAACACAAAGTTAAAAAGAAAACTCTCACAGGATTTCAATTTGTGGTTTCTGTTGTTTATTCCTATCTGTATGGAATTATTGAACTATATTCAATGTTATGACCTACACAAACAGCTGTGTGATACATAGAATATATTGTCAGAAATAAATTCCAATTTGAAATATATATATATAAACTTACACATCTGATTACTCATATCTACTGTCTGAAATAAATTCAAATATGATATATATATATATATATATATATATATATTTCAGGTTAATATTTTCCAGAAGTGAAATAACCAATGAAGTTTTAATAATGCAAGAGTACTCAATGCCTAATTATGGCAAGATATACTTTTTATTTTACATAAGCATCTATATGTCGCTATACACTCATGAGCATGTTTCAGTCAGCCAGTTACAAGTAACTAGAGACCTCTTCAGGTGATATTGCTTATGCAAAATAACAGACTCCACTTTTGTATAAGCAATACCGCCTGAAGAGGTCTCTAGTTACTTGTAACTGGCTGACTGAAACATACTCATGAATGTGTAGCGACATATGGACGCTTACGTAAAATAAAAAGTGTGTGTGTGTGTATGTATATATATATATTTCTGTAGAAATATATTTTCTTATAATATATACCAATCCTTATTTAAGAAGCTCAATGTAATTACAGAGCAATATAGAGAATATGTGACAAAAAACTATATTCCAAAATTCTATGATGTTGACCATTTTATAGTTTATTCCTTTAATTCAGTTGACTTTTACAATTCTTGACAATATCTGTTTCATAGCGCAAAATCAATCACTTTATTATATCAATCAGTGAATCTGTTATGCCCTTAACTCATCATAATTGATTGATATAATAATTAAGTGATTGATTTTGCGCTACAAAACAGATACTGTCAAGAATTGTAAAGCTCAACTGAATTAAAGGAATAAATTATAAGATAGTCAACATCATGAATTTTGGAATATAGTTGTCATTTATTCTCTCTCTCTCTCTCTCTCTCTCTCTCTCTCTCTCTTATATATATATATATATATATATATATATATATATTGTAATACATGCTATATCCTAAAATGAAATGCTATGAAGACAGGATGTGTGAAAAAAAAAAAAAAACACAAAAGGATAAACGAATTAAACACTGGAATAAATCATCGAAAACTAGTTTCGTTTAGATCAATAAACGTCTTCAGGAAAAGTGAAGATTTTAAATTATTGAAATGACAGAAAATAAAAAGGTGTGCAATGGGTTGTTTACACATGTACCTAAAACAAACAGGGCCAAGATCTTTATTCTGTTATCAAAGTGTAGTATCTGTTCCGGCAGATACTGCAATCAAAGATCATATGTGGGGGCAGTCCCATATATCAGACCAGTGCTCTTGAGCAATCAGTTTTGGGCACTGTAGGGGGAATCCTTCATACCAATTGTCACTATCCAGTTCCCTCTCGTGGGAACTGGTCCCCCGCCCCTCACTCTCCACATTAAAAAACGGCCTTGTGCCTAATTTGTCCAGTGGGGAAGCGAATAAATAACTAAAACATCTAGTTATGCATCTTCTATGTTTTTTGCCATCATGTCAATAAATTTAAAATTTTCACTTTTTCTGAAAAAGTTAGTTGGTCTGAATGAAACTGATAAAGCTCTCGTTTTTGATGTTTTATTCCCGTGTTTCATTGGTTTTTTTCCTTTTGCCTTTTCACACATACACACACGTGTATGTATATATAACTTATACCTTAGACCACTCCTATGTTCCACCTGTTGCTTTTAAAAAAAAAACAACATTATTTTTGACTATGCTTTATATTTATATTATGTATTTAATAAGGATGTATGCAATGTGGAAAAAAAAAACAGGAACGATGAAAGAGAAGATGAACAAAAACAAATAATTGAAGGCAACATAAACAATATTTTTCATAAAATATTAATTCTGAAATGTGAACATATCCGAGATTCTAGTAAAAGTAAATTAAAAAAATAAAATTACTGAAGAAGTAAATGAAAGATTTATTGGGAGGGGGGTGGGGAGATAAAATTTTGAAGAAAAATGACGCATATATTTCGTTCAACTCTTTCACAGTTCCATTCCCCCCCCCCCCGTGTACGGCCTTACTAAATACTTATTTATCAGCAATACTTCAAGCAAACTATCCTATCCTTAATTTACATACATACATACATACATATATATATATATATAAAAACCTAGGGTGAGTCACGGGAAACGGGTGTTTTTAAAGAAAAGCAATTCAAAATTAATAACTAACTAAAATTTAACGTAAAAAATAACAACAAACTAAACGACATTTTAAGCAGGTTTAAAGACTACCTTCTTCACGCCCTATCCTTTACTTAAGAGCAACGAGCGTTCTAAAAACATCCGTTTCCCGTGACTCACCCTGTATCTAATTATTTCCACAATCCAATAACACCGCAGCCTACACAAACCATGAAAACCACAGACTGAAGACCTAGACTAAGTTCTACGACTTCTGGACTATGGCTTTCATAGCTTATGTGGGTTGCAGCACTGTCTGATTGTTGAAATAATTATATATATATCATGCTGCATTAAAAAAAATCTAATATATATATATATATATATATATATTTATAATTAAATAATAATTATTAATTTATACCTACAGACACTAATGTTCCATGCTTATGCAATCATCAGTGTAGGGTAACAATTTCTGTTGGTCATGAGATTCGAACCTAGGTTGTCGGATTTTAACCTTTTATTATCATATATACTATTTTATTCAATTTAGGTGAACAAAATTACCATAAGTCACTGCAATAAATCTATTCTTTCAGTTTTAAGCAGTCATCGTCAAGCGACAATATACCAATGTTTTTTATATGAGGCTAGTTCTTTTAGATTTCTTAGATGAAAAAAAAAAAACTGGCCTCATATAAGAACAGAGGTATATTGTCGCTTGACAATAGCTGTTTAAGACTGAAACAATAAATTTATTGTCGCGACTTATGGTAATTTTGTTTACCTAAATTGAATAAAATAATATCTTCCTCTTTTTATTGAACACTATCAACAACCTCGTTAACATTTAATGATTTTTTACTTTTGGATATTTTTAACCTGGAAAATATATATATATATATATACACACACACACACATACACAATAAGTGTTATGTTTCTTACATATGCTTACTATACAATCATGTGGGAGTGATGTGAGCATGGTGCAGTGTTTGACATGTTTCCCCCCCCCTTATCTCCGCCCCCTCCCCCTCTTCATCCTCATTTCATTTTCATTTGGCCCAATTTTCTCCAATTGTTCACAATTAGAAGTTAGACGTTTGGTGTAGATTGATTTGTCTCCATGACGTCATATCCAACCATTTTACGTCATTTAATGGCAAAACACAATACCCACTGTCAAAGATTGATTGTATACTTTACTAATAGCTAGCCTGAAAAGAGGGTGTGAAGGGAGATTATGGGTTCGTATTTTTCCCAATTATAATGGATCCGATGCAATTTGAACTTAACATGACCAATCTGTTGCAGTATCCAGTAAGCCAATCCTGCTTCAAATGAATTATTAATAGATAGAATTTCATTAAGATATTTACTTAAAGTGTCGGCGTAAGTAGCATAATGGATACTGTCACAGACTATGTGATTAGCTCGGTTGGTTTAAAAATCCATTTACATCTATTTCATTCTCTTTCATTGTAATACAATCAAGAAAGCTATAAACCCACCCCCTCTCCAACTATATGTAAAAAAAAAATTAGCAACTTCTGTTCAGTCAATCGTTTGCAATAGATATTGTATTTCAACATTAAATAATCTGAAAACCGTTTATTTACGATAAACAAAAAAAAATGTATTTTTCAATTTTATGAACAATTGAGCGAATCAATGATGATAAATAGTACACAACATAAATGGGTAGAAATTAACAAAAGCAACAAAAAAAAAAATTTTTTTTTAAACATATATATATATATATATATATATATATATTGCTAAAGGGCAAATGAACCCTTTTTAGGGGTCAACGGCCAACTAGCACCGTGTGTGTTTGTGTGTATGTTGGGGTGGAGAGGGCTCCCGTAAGCCATGGTGAAGGCAAGCTTTCTAGAAGCAAATCTCTGATTTAAAAAACCATAAAGCGGGAGACCAGTACCCGCATTAAGCTGCTCTGCAGTTTGACTTGTTGCTGGTTATCTTGCTCTTGCTTGTTGCTGGATCTCAACATTTTGAACTGAGAGAGAGATTTAGCTGTCATACAAAGCTAAGACTCTGTAACATCATCTGTGTATAGATACTCCCTCAGGCATTTGTCTATAAAAATGGTCCTGTGGGGATGGAAGTTACTTTTGTCTGAGGGAGTGACACTCGTCTGACAAGACGTTGCAATGATCATATATATATATATATATATATATATATATATATATACAAACACACATACATATATATATTCCTCATATTGTATTAATATAATCAATACAAGAAACTGACAGTCACAATATATTATCGATTCTATGTCTATGTGCTTTAAACTTCGATATGAACATTTTCTTATGAATATTGCTACACAATTATGTATTCTATGGAAATCGCTTCAGACAAGGTATGAAACTACTTGATGTAAGGAACTAAAAAAATTACTTCAACATCAAAAACTAGCTAACTGTTTGATAGATTCCGACCCAGAAAACAGAAATTCTTCCCCTGTTGTCAGAAACATCACTCATGGAATGTGGGGACTAAAGGACAAAATAATGGAAGCTAGAGTTATGAGGCTGTCACAAGTAAACCCAAGATTCACTTTCCACTCTCTTTAAAAAAAAAAAAAACAACAAAGAAAGAAATAGAGAAAATGGAGTAATTTTTTTCTTTTTAATCAACTGTGATAAAATATTTGACTAAAATCAGACCATTTCAGATTAGGCTTTAATCTGTTTTAAATTTATTAGGATTTTCTCACCGATTTTTAAACATTGAGAATTATATTAATATAAATAAATTTATAAGGTCGCGGCACTGGACATGCTAATGTTTCGGACAGATGGCCGGTTAAAACCACAAGTTCTCGTCAGGTAACTTAATAAATGGTTGCTTTTCACAGAAGAAACCAGCCCTCAAATGAAGAAAAAGAAAAAGTTCTATTTACTTAAAATAAAATCTTATAAAATTTAAAGAGAGGGGGAGAGGGGTCATGTGAGATATATATATATATATATATATATATATATATATACACACACTCCAGACATTCACTTTATTGAGCACTCTTAATAACCTCGGTAAATTCATTAGTTATCACTCTTAAATACCTATATATATATATATATATATATAATATAACTACTTCATTTATTCACATAAATTTAATATACGAAAGTATAGATTTATGCGTAAACTTTAAGTATTTACTTCAAAAGTGCTCAATACGTAGGTAGAGCTAGTTAGTAATTTATAATGTGTCTACCGCGCCCCTTCCTATCAGCCAATGGGCATGCATTTTATCAAAGGATCTGTTTTAGAACCACCTAAAACCACTAACCTAGTTCTAAAACAGATCCTTTGTTTGATAAAATGCATGCCCATTGGCTGATAGGAAGGGGCGCGGTGGATACTAGAAAGCTGATTGGCCAACTAGAAATCCTCAACATATATAAAAACAAGAAGCAACGACAGAATTCGCGCATAAGCCTGACGAATCCTATAGTTGGATGAAACGCAGAATATTCAGTGTAGCTTAATCGCCATATATATTTTATAAATTACTATATATATATATATATAAAGGAGTTTTATTAAAAAGCTATGATAATACAGTTTAGTAGAAGAACACCATTGAATGCAAGAACAGGTAAACAGAAGAAATGACAGTATTGAAAGATTTCAATAATTTTCGATTATTAATTATTTATCAACATAGTGTGGAACCAGATGATATCGATTATGTTATGTTTTGAAGTAAATCTCATCTTCAGAAAGAAAAAAATATATATGTACAACCACTCGGTTGGGATGTGTTGTTTGCTAAGAACCGAAAGTTATATCTATATGATGTAGTATATCCATATACGCTTTTTTATTAGACATTGTTAGAGGAACTTTAAACAAATTAATTTAACAAAACTACAAATCATTGCTTTGTTTATTAATTCCTGTCCGGTATTTTTTGTTTAACCTTTTATTAGCACAATTTAATAGTGTTCTTTTTTTTTTCTGTTTTTTTTTTTTTTTTTTTTTTTTTTTCATCCAATAGGCAAACCAAAAATGATATTAAACCATGCTTATAAAAAGTTCCAATCTGTTCAGTTCTACAGGGTTCACTTCCCCCAAGCTTTATTTTCTCTCTGAGAAGAGGTTTATTGCTAATCGCCTATAAAGCTCCTATCAAAGGATGCCAATAGGGCTGCTCAGGTATTTTTTGTAAGCCAGAGTGCATTTCACGTAGTGTGTTTGCTTTTCAAAACTGCACCTTACCTTGTAGCTAACTTTTTACATAGAAAGTGGGCTCTCTCTACCATGCTAGAAAGTTACGCCTAAAAGTATCCTGTACCTCTACAGGGCCACCATTCACCCATGTGTGGAGTATTGTTGTCACATTTGGGCTGGTGCATCTGCAATTAGTCTCTCGCTCCTGGACAGGGTTCAAAAGAGAGTCGCCAACCTGATAGGTCCTGAAATGTCATCTAAGCTTCAACCTCTGTCCTATCGACGAAATGTTGCATCCCTTTGCCTGTTCTACAAGTATTTTA